>NW_022882981.1:0-250675 GCF_011952255.1 Bombus vosnesenskii | reverse complement strand
TAAACTCTATCAACCTGTTGGTTGCATTGTTTCTTAATTAGAAGCTGCTTTGGGCAGAGAAATATAGATTTACGAAGGTCAATTGATCTTAGATAGATTGTTTTTAGGCTGTAATTATCGTTAATCATTATTGCAACGTCGGACAGGAGAATAAAGTAGGTCGAAAGTAACGTAAATTATTTTTAATTGCTAGCCAGATTTATTCGCTACATGGACACTTGGGAATAATACTATGACCGATATTTATCCAATATATTTCTCGTTTTAATATCACACGTTATATTTATATCTAAAAAGAACCATCTTTCCTTGTATCGACAATTTCTCCTGGTTTCATTCAATTTTCCCGATGTTTCTCCGTACGATCAATGCCTCCATCCATCCCTATCACTCGCATCCGCTGGCTCGCAAAAATTTGCCACACTATGCCGCTACGTCCAGATCGCGGACATTCTCGAATCCAAAAGAAATTACCCTGTCACCCCTGGAAGCGCCATAAATCGCGACGGAGAAGCCAATTAAGCAGGAGAACGAGTTAGGGAACAGGTCTCGCGGAAGGCGAAAGTGAGGCTCGCGCGATCGGCCGACGAGAAAAACGCCCGGCAAAGTAAACAACGGAAAAGTGGAATGGCCCGAGACAAAGAGGAAGGCTCGCGCGTACCCGCCTGCCTCCTTCGATGCGGTACAAAGCGACAGAAGATGGACAAAGAAGATGCTGGCTACGGAAACGTGTATAATCTCCTTGGCTTGCGCCGAAAGACAGACAGAGATTGCATACCACCTTTGCGTTCCTACAAGGCGGAGAGGAAACGAAAGAGGAAGAAAGACAAGGAGTGAAACGGGAAGAAGAAAAGGTAAAAAGTGCGAAGAAAGAGAAACGACAGCGTGTACAATGCGCGGGACGAAGGGAAAGAGAAGTTAAAGAGCGAGAGAGAAGCCTTCATCGTTGAAAAAGGTTTCGGCTTAGCCTTTTGCCACCCCCTTCTGACCTCCGTGCAGCCCCTCCTCGGGCGAATTTCCTAACGTTTGCCACCCGCTGCGTCCTTTTTTGCTCCACGGACAATGCTTGTCCGACCGTTCACAGCGACAATCGCACGGAAATCGTGATGGTTTTACCGTCGCTGGAAATCCATGCCGAATCTACCGGCTGCATTCATCCGGCTACGTTTTCCTCTATCTGCCTTTCCGCATCTCTCGTCCCTCTACACCGAGCGTTCTTCAGAGCCGCGTCACGACGCTGCACCGACGGCCAGAGGGTGCTCTTTGCAAAAATGTAAAAATGTAAAATCTTGTTGGTTCTATTCCATGTCCAATTGATGTTATAAGGCAATCTTTAATGGACTAGGGAATTTGAGGGAATTTTTATTGTCGTTAAATGATCAGAATAAAGTCGCAGAACGGTGATAAAAGCATTTTTTTCTGTAGTTAATGTACTAGTCTGGTGAAATTGAAAATATCAGGAGAAGCATCTATTTTTCTATGGATAAGATGAGAAGGAATATTAATACAATACGATTTATAGCTAATACGATTTCCTTCTATGTTTATTTGTTATATTTTTACTCGTTTGTTTCTTTTTTAAATAACATTCGAAGTATCGCGAAAATGTATTTGCAAGAAGAGAGGAATTCTCCGAACTTTCAATCGGGTTTCATATCGAATTTTGAAAAACTGTTTAATCTCTTTCGCTAAATTTAAACGAACAGCCATCAACTATTTCTCGTGTGTTTGATACATTTCCGTGACGTAACGCACACCTATTACACCTACATAATTCTCGTCTTAAAAATCGTGACAACAAACGCAGAGAGAACAGAGAGCGTTCTGCGTCGTTCGTAAATATTAATTCGAATCCTGACCGTATTCGGTGATACACAAAACGCGCAGGATTCGCGTTTCCCCATTGGAATTGACTCCGTTACATGAAAGCACGTTTGCGGGGGTAGGTGGTGGCAAACAAATCCCGGGATCGTGGCACTCTTGGGACAACGTCCCTTATTCTCATCCGTATACGCGGCGATTCCGGTCCCCTTGATTTTATACTCCTTTTTTTCTGGAATATAAGGCTCGTTGATCCTGGACACGGTATAAATAATTCCTCGAACAAGATCCCAATGAATCACCTTCAAAGGAATTTCGTCGGATTGTCGCGACAACTACGAAGCAAACTCGATATTTCCAAGCAAATCGTACAGAGTCTCGTTCATTGGAATACGACAAAGAGAAAATTCGTTTCTTTTCGATTCTCCTTTTATTTGGTTAAATGGAAGTATAATAATACAACAAAATATAAAATAATGTAGAACGTTTTCGACGATGAAATAGGGGGAGATAAATTATTTCTTCTATCGAATGGAAAATTTACGTTCTACCGATACATGGAAATTCCAGGCAGCATCGGTAGCCATAAGTAGCTGAAATAACGCGTAACGGCTTCATAATAACGCAGTAACGAAAATGAGAAAGGAAGAGCTGCTCTCGCGGCGTGGTAATAAAAGTAAATCACGTGCAGACCGAGCACCACGTGGTTGCGGAGAGTCGTGGTGCTAATCGCGATTTCGGGAAAGCCCAGCCACCGCAAATTCGGGGAAAACTCGCCGCAATAAAAGCCAAACGGGAGAGAACCAGCGGGAAAGGGAAAAAGTGAAAGGAGAGGACGATGGTACGGAGAATAAAGAGACAAGAGGCCTCTACCGGGGAGAGTATCGGTGGCACAAGGGAGAAAAACGAGAGAAGCGACCAAGAACTAAAGTCAAAGGAGCAACGAAGACAGGTATACGATGAAAAGTAGTGGGCACACGGTGAGTGCACGTGTTCGTTCGAAACGCGTTCTCGTTGCAGACGGAACCAACGGACAGAAGAACGAACAGTACCAGAAAAAGGCGCACAATACACAGTTGGTGGGTCTGTGCGCGGCTGAAAAAAGCATCGAGGGTTGGTCAGGGGGTGGCTAAAGGTGGCAGGCACCATTTTTCTCGGGCGGTGTGTGAGAGCAGAAATATGCCTGCATCGTCGCAATTAGTTGCGCGCCATGAAAAAGGAGAACGTCGAATGGCCGACGGACGGACGCAGGAAGCCGCTGTTAATCTTTGCGGGTCGTAATGGCGGGAAGTAACGCCTCTCTTCGCGGGAAAAGTGCACTTACTTGCAGCAGGCCACAGCCATGCAAAAAATTTTGGCCCGTATCAGCTTCGAGATAAATCGTAGCGTGCCTCCGCTTTTGTGCTTCATGATGAACATTGTTTAAACGTGAATTATGTGTTACCCTTATAATTGGACGCGTTGAAAAAATTTGATTAAATGGTGTTTTCATTCGTGATATTTTAATCAGTGTAGAACGAGAATCAAGATTTCGAATGTTAGAAAGGTGAGAATCTTGTAATCCTGCTCGCTCTATAAGAGAAATGGTGATGTTGCGTAAATTGGGTAGATTGGTTGGAACTGCTGAATTCGTTCGAACGCAACGCTGGGAAAATCCCAATTAGACCGGTTGAACGACAGTCGATGCTAATGTCGGGCGATTTTGGAAAGGTCGTAGCGGTGGAGGGAAAATCTGGATCGGAACTCGCTGAACTGAGCTCTAATCCCTGCTACCACCTGAACAAACACCGGTCACCGTGGTTCTCTTGTCAAAGAAGACTAATGATTCGATGGAATTTCTCGGTCGTCGCGTAAAACTAGTTCGGGGAAATTGTGAAGAAGCTCGAAGCCAAGGGAAGTATTCGTGAAACCACCAACTCGTGCAAGTTTTATATACTCCATCAAACCGGTTACTTCACAGCTGTACTAAATTCCTCGGCATTAATCGATCTTCTCAGACAAACCTTTCTTTCGCCATATCTTATCCCATAAATCGAATCGTTTTGAGCGCTGCGATCTTTAACCCTGCTGCGTTCTTTCGAACATTTTACATTCAGTCGTGCTTTTTTTTTATCGTTAGAAAATTCCTCGAGTTCGAGGAGGTACGAAAAAATTGTACTTGATACGTCGCTTCTTGTTTTCGACGCATGGCAATGTTTTCTTTTAAAGCATTGCTTGTTAAAACTAGGATAGGGCGAGGAATAAAAATTGGAAGTTTTTAATCAAAGATAATCAAATATATATACATATAGCTTCTTATCGGAGTATGCATTGCTATATTCGGATGTTTCATTCCTGAAAACGTCAGCTCTTTCGAATACACATCCACTGTAACCATAATCCTACTTTCCGAATGTAAATTCCGTGGAACGACAGGCAAAACGCTTTGGTAGATTGGAAGCTCGCCGAGTTATCCAACATAGGAAGAGTCCAGGCTTCGAAGGTGGTGGCGGACGTAGTGTGTGGCTATCGATCACTGGTCCACCCCTGTGGGCGATGGTCTCCACCTAGCAAATTCTCTCTTCGTCTTTCGCTGTTGGTCTTCGTCGATCTTCCTCTCGCTCTCCCCTTGGCAGAGCCAGCTCCTCTCTCTTATCCTCATCCCCTCGAGTTACACCGAATTTACCTAACGTAGGCGCGGTAGGTCGGTTCTCTTCCTCTTGTTCCTCTATCCGTCTCGCCTCGGAGCTCGTCTCTTCCGTTCTCTGGCCTTCTCTGGTTCGCTCCCCTGGTGCCAACGTCTCCGTAGCCCTGGACCCTTTGAGAGCTTTCCTCGAGGAGGCCTAGAGAGGCTAGCGCGAGGGAGAGATCTCGAACCGAGAGAGCAAAAAGAGGAGACCAAACGTAGACAGAGAGGAGCGAAGAGGGGCGGGAGAGAGGGAGAGAGAAAGCTTGTTATGGACGTGATGGACCCTTCGTTCGTCGTACATCTGGGCAAGTAGACCGGGCAGAAAGGGGGAAGAGAAGCTTTTAGAGCTTGGAATATTCACGAGGCCGTGGCTTGGACAAGCGAAACACATCCCTCGATATCTGCTCCTTCTTTTGACGTCACGCCCTGAAATCAAATCGGTTGAACCGAAGACACGGCTAAGTTGATCCCTGACTTCCGAATCGTTTTCGTTGCGCGCTGGCCGCGTATCATGCAAACCGATGATAGACATCGATCTATCGAAAGCGACGAACTATTGTTTCCAACAGTTCCAACGTAATTTAAACGTTTCACCGTTTTGTCTTTCGTGTCGTTCCTCCGAAAACTTCCGAAACTACTTGCGGTTCGTCAAACTAAAAATTCCTACGGAATTACAAACTATCTAAATCCTTCCTTCTAGAAATTTTCTTTAGAAAAATTTGATCATCCGAAAATGTAGCTGCCAGAGTTCTTCCGTAGCTGTTGGAATTTCAACGAATGTCCAATTGAATTTCCGCGAAACTTAAAGAGCTTGTTTAATAATTGCAAGGTCACCATTAAGCGTCCATGTGCACCTGAGCCGCGTTCAAGCCGAATATTTGAACTTCGTGGGCCAAGAACTTGTACGTCCACGGACGCCTTTTGATTTCGTATTCAGGGTACGTTGTCCTCCATGGCGCGGAGCATTGCCTACCAGCAGGAATAGCAAGGTTCTGGAAGGACTTGCTCGGCAATCAGCGATGGTCCGACGTCGGTGTTTGTCTTCGCGCGTGATTGGCGCCTTGCTTTGCCGCTTCTGTTTGGTTCAACGTTAAGGTGCCTCGGCATTCCGGTCTACGCGACTGTTTATTGACATTTAACTTCGGTAACGAGCGTACGTAGAGCTGACATCGTTGCAGGATTACTCGTGCAACACTGGTTCACGGAGATAAACACGCTTATACGTGTTTCGTTCATTTCATCGAAACAATTTACTCCCAGTTCACCGAGTAAATGTAAATCGGAAACGTTTTAAGAAAAGTAACATATACAACGTTTTTATTAATTACCTTCGATTATCGCTATTGCATTGAAAGATTTACTAATCTCAGGACCAATACAAAATTCCCATCACACTATCCTCGTATACTATTATCATACGCAACATCTTTACGCTCATCGACGAATAAACGCCATACGTAGGACACGTGGCGACTCGCAATAGAAACAGTAGAACGGTTAGAACAGCGAGCAAATCATCAGGAACCTTGACGAATTCCCCCGGTCCATGTGTTGCAAAATTTATGGATTCCCTTCGCTAGGGCTGGAACAATTCACAAACGTGCGAGAATTTTCCTATACGCTATCTCCCACATGTGCGTTCATCTATGTACATATACACTCATATGTATACATAGGTTTATTGTATATACGAGTATATATACAGCGACTATAAAAAAGTATTGGTGCACACCCTTATTTTCCAATGAATCGCTGTTTTATCGGGCTCTATACATTTCATTTTCGTAGTATCGAATTTTTGTAGCGATATGGGAATACTACTGTACGATACGAAATTTAATATATCTGTATCTAAGCAATCATTATGTAAATATACTATAGTAAATACGATGGTACGCTAATAATTTTTATATCTACGGTATATCCACGTGTATGTATATACGCGTACGTATGTGAACGTACGTATACGTTTGAGTACGTATCCGCGTGCATGTGTGCGTAGGTATGTTGGTGCGTGCGCGCGTACGATATGAGGTCTTGTAGGAATTCACTGGCGGGCGTAAATTCTCTACCTTTCTCCCGGTCGCCCCTGCCATCTAGTCGCTTTGGCTCCCCTTGGGTGGACTCTAAAGTCCACCCCCTTAGCTGGCTACCACCCCATATCTCTCGCTCTTTTTCCTCCATCGGCCTCCCTGTCTCTGGTGGACGCGCAGCTTTCTCTGACCACCGTCGCTGCCGCCTCCAGCGACAACATTCTGCAGTCGGACGACGAGGGTGGCCACCCCTTCACCGAGAGCAGAACGGACCGAGGACAGTGACGCTCAAGCTCGAGTAACTGATCACCACGACGATAAGGAACGTTTCTTTTTTTATCGTCGAGTCTCTTTTTGCCGCGTTACCGGATCCCTGCACGCGACATTACTTCGGCTTTATTGCTTTTAATCACCTGACGCGCGCAGGAGAAGCCACCAGGCGGTTGATGCAGGTCGAAGAAATTGTCGAGGGATGATGGCTTTTATGGGTAACTCAAAGTGTTACGCGAGTATCTTCTTCGATGTTTCCGAGACGATACGTTCCTTGAGTGACGTTGTTATACATTTTTTGCTTGGTCGAGGGCGGCATTTATACACGTTGATGGCTTCAGATAGAGGAATATTCATTTAAAATTCGATAGAAAGTGATAATCTTTAAGACGAAATTTTAGAAAACTCGCGGTTTAAGATCTCTTCTTGAAAAATTAAGTTCTCTGCATTTAAGAAACTTTCTGATAATAAGATTTTAATAATAATAATCTTAAAGCGACAATTTCTCAAATAAAATAATAATATAGCCATGTGGTTTCGCGCGAGACAATCGTACATTTTAGATGTCTCTGTAAATTTCCAGATTTCTCAAATTTTGACACAGCGATGTAATGTTATCTCACAATGTCGAAGAAGAATATACTTTATTGAAAGTTTCGTTTACCCTATATAATCTTCAATTCTCGTTTCCATCCATTTATTCACCGTCGAAAATAAAAGATCCACGAAATTACAATCTTAATGCAAATAAACTAAGAATATAATCGCGTGACCTTATCGGTGCTTGCAGATTCCACACACGTACGCACGGAGAACATCCTGAGCCCGGTAAGTGGCGTATGGAGATATCCGAAGGGGGTTGGATAGCTCGAATGGTTTGCGAGGGTGCCACTGAAGGGTGGTACTGTGCCAGAGAGAAGGGTGAAAGCAGGTGGATGGATACGGTGGTGAAGGAGGACGGAAGAGATGCGAGGACGGAAGACGATGCGGATAAACGAGAAGCAAGGGGAAAAGGAGAGAGGGTCGAACAAGGAGGAAGTAGGAAAGGATCAGAGTCAGGGAAGGTAAAAGCAAAGAGTGAGAGTGAAGGTAAGGACAGCGAAAGGGAGAAAAGAGATGGGATTAGGTAGGGTCGAGAAAACGTGGACTTGGAAGATGCTTCTCTGGACCATCCTTTCAACCTCTCCTTTTCCTACTTGCCTCTCTTTTCTCGTCTCTTCTCTTTCTCGCACTCCCGGCATTCAAAATACGTCGATACTACAAGAGATTTTTCGTGTTCGCTAAATAATTTACGGAAACAAAATATTGGTCGTGGTAGAAGTAACGAAAAGTGTTTTTTCTTAGAGCGTATAGTATATATAATGTATGTACGAGGTCAAAACGTGCGAAATGTACGATTTTTAACGATTCTTGTTCCACCGATGAATTCTGAAATAGATGCGTTCACACATGGACAAGTTAAAGAATTAAAAAATCATAGCTTTACGCGTAGAAGAGAAAATTCTCGACTTGGAATATATATATACAAAATAATATATAAGAATGAAAGATAAGGGGATTAATATAATAAAAGGAAAGAAAATATCTAAACGAGTACGGTATCGATGACTATAGGCGGAACGCTACAATCAGAGAATCGGTTGATCTTCCGTCAATTACAGCAACGTCTCGATCCTGTAAACGAAAGGAGAGCCGCTCTGGAGAGGAATGGCCAGTCGTTCGAAGGACGCTTCTGCTCGCGGGCTAATTCCACGGTTGAGCGACAGCCGGCTAATTTTTGCTCGGGGCCAATTCCGGCCGCGTCCTTGGGCGCGCTGTTGCCGGTTTAATAATGCAACACGCCACTGTGTCAGTGTGCCAATCCTCGCTCGGGTATTCGTGACAACTGACAAGTCGCTGCAACAGCAGCCTTTCCGCTTTGGAACCTTTATTGAAGGTGCCGGACCATATTCCGCCTGCTTGGCCGTTACTCATTTTCACCGACGAAACGAGTTCATCCCGGAATGCGAGCGCTTCGGTGGAGGCGGGATCATTCGGGGGCCTTGCCACCCCGTGAATTATTCCTAAGGTGACTTTGGGCTACTACTCCTACATTCTACTTTATCGCGCCGACATTCGCGAGCTTTAATTGCTTCGTGACATACGTACGTCTTAGAACTTGTAGTAAGTTGCGGAGGAATCGTGGAACAGTACAACGTAAAGTTTCGGTGTAATTCCGTAGTTTCGTATTAAATAAAATAAAGAAAACTTGCTCGAACGTCACTGTCAGAGGATAGTCTTGTAATATTTATTTGGACAACGGTAAAATAGACGGAACAAGGGTTTACTTTAATCGCGACATTTTTTATTGAGCTGGGACTGGAAAGTAGAGATTGCCGCAAAGAAATGGAATTTTTAATTATGCTACGTAAATTACGAGACATCGAGGAATTATTCAGAGATGCATTAAGAGTTTAAAAATTTATCAAGGAAGAGCACTCAGTCGTTTAGGTACATACATACAATTGTTGGAACGTATAATCTTTTATCATTGTATACCCGTGGCGAATGATGTTTATATTAGAATAGAACCACAATTAACACGTTCTCCTCTCTGCTTTAGTAGCTGTGAAAATTTTGAATTTATTTATCTCACGACTGAGCTCGAAAGGCAGGCTCGGCACTCCGTTGTTTGGTCAAGACAAAGGAAACGTTCATTAAGAAAACGCCATTAGGAGTGAACTTCTTTGTCTTCGTCTTCTTCTTCGCCTTCTTCCCTCTCTTCTTTTAGTTCTTTATCTTCTACTTCTCATTCGACCTCTTTGAGCTAATCCGTCAGATGAAAACAGAAATGCCTCCATACTAATTAAATGAAATTCTGCCGTGATTTCAAGACAAGATATATAGAATATTGCATAAATATGCATTATGTAGGAACACCTTTGTAGGAACAAGAGAGCCCTTTCTACATTTTCTCAAAATCCTCTATTAGATAATTTCTTCGTCCATTCTTTTCAACGATAAAAGCGCGAAAACATTGAAAGGGCATTGCACCTAACAATATGCAATTGCACAATTTTATCTAAAAATACACAATACGCGTTAAAGTCACGCTAAACGACTCCAAGATTACATCCAATCTCTACATTTCTTTTCATTTAAATTTCCCGTACGTGCACAAATAACTAACGTCTACCTTTCAATCGCGAAAATCTAAAAGCTCAAGAAGAGAAGAACATCGATCGTTATTCCTCCAAACTTCTTCCAAAAATTCCAAATTCCATCGTAGGAGCCTGGTGGGTAGATCATCAATTAGCAGCAGCTGTTTTCCAGCTAATTCGCGATTCTTAGCGCGTCGATAATCGACGGGTTTAATAGGGCGCGCCGGAGGAATATTCTGTTTGTGGCGAAGGCGCGCGCGAACGGTGCGAAAAAAGGGGGGTAGAACGAGAAGGAGAGGACGGATAAAGAGATATCAACGCGGATTTACTCTCGGTATCCGGAGCTAGCAGCGGGAAGTGCCTCGTTCCTCGATCCGGCCCGTCTCAAGGATGGAAGGATCCTCCGCAGATATTCACCTTCGAATCCTGAAGAAACGAGTGGCCGTGCCGAACTCGATCGGCCATAATTTACGACGTCGACGTACCAGCCGGAACGTTATCGCGCGATTCTGATCAGCGGCGAGAGACTTCGACCCCGCGATACAAAAAACCGTTCCGAGATCTCGTCGAGGTCGTTACTCGAACGCGCTCGAGTAATGAGGGGCTATCGAAAGCGAAGGCAAAGACGCGAGATTCGAGCGTTGCACGTGTTTTCTGCCCTGATCACTCATTAGTTAGCGGCGTGGATCGCGTACAACGGAAGAACGGAAGGAACCACGTCAGGGAAACGACGGTAAATCGAACCGATTCGATTATTTCAACGATCGCCATTATACTCGTATTTATTTTGTTTACTTTCCATTCTTCTTCACTCCTCTCCGTACATTTATTTGGACTCTTCTTTTTATCGAACTCTTACTTGTTCGCGAGATGTAATTGAATTTCGTTTATTTAAATTATGTTCATTAGAAACTTGGAAAATATTCTTGATAAACGTGTTTTAAAAATGATCGTCTAAGAATTCTTCTAAGAATAAGAGAATTCATTTCGTGTTGTTTTCTGGCTCGTCTATGCATATATGAGATATTTGATTGATATATCGTAGGTAGAAAAATAACAGATTCAGAGACTGAAAGTTACGATGAAAATTTAAAATCGCTTCACTTTCGCTTATTTTCCCATTTGCTCGCGGCTCTCTACCACGGCGAAAGAACAAGAACAAAAATCAATTCCCCAACTCGATTTCAACGCCAATAAACCATCAAAAGTCCTGGAAAACAGCTCACGGGCTGAAACTTCGAAAGTTCTACCCCTCTCGTTGTTTGTTACCGATCAAACGTCGTACTTTCTCTGTATCCTTCCTTGGATATCAAAAATCGCTTGAGCATAGCTCGATTTCCGCTTCGCCAGCAAAGTTCTCAGACTACACGCGGAAACGCGTTTGTTGTTCTCGAAGCAGAAATTTAGAGATCATTCGTTAGCGTTCAAGCAACTCGCTGTTGTTCTCCCCTCGTTGTTTTTCAGTGATCGATCATCCGTCTATGCAGCCGAAGAGAAAAAGAGAGAGGGGGGAAAATCGAGGACAGGTGAGAGTTTCCTGGAGTTTTGCTTTGTCCTCGTCGTTTCTACCTGGCCCTACGCGTTCACCAAGCAAGTGCATCAGCGGCATTTTTCGAAAATCTATTTGGCGAAACCCGGCGTGGCAATGTTCCCAGCGGGAGATCCTTTCTCTTCCTGTCTCACTTGGAAATGCACGAGTAACGTAAGAAGCGAACACGTCTCTTTCTCTCCTTAACAGATCTTACTCGTAGATACCCCGACCTGGTTAAATTCATTTTCAGAGACCTCGTGTAATTAACGTCTTCTTCCATTTGTCTTCTGTCGTAGTCGTTAGGTTTCCTGGAAAAACAGCTTTCTACTTCGCGGCGATTCTTTTGGTTACAGACGAACATCGCAGACCTTTCGTTGTAACTGTTATGCTTCTTATTTGTGAAATCGTTTATTATACCAGATTTTCTGAGGTAAAATCGAAAGATTGTTTGTTATGGCTCCATTGCTTGAACTAACTTGACGATGCATTTATGAGCGATTACTGTTCTTCTATTTCGTGCCATACCATAAGTCATAGGATGACTCATACCAGTTAAACTAAGTAAATAAAAAAATATTCGTAATAGTAAACAACGTACATAGTTAACTCATGAATATTTAACTAACTTTTTGTTGATAATCGTTCATTGAACTTTATCGTGTTACGAATACACGTCAGAATTTTGCACTGACAAAGTTTGTAGTGTAGATTACACATGTGCTATAAATATACCAAATATGGAAATAATTAGAAGAAATATTAAAAGTGGTAAAGGAAGCAAAGCGAAATATTTAATCGTCGTCGTCACTTACGCTAAGAGAATAAATTAAAACTGTTAACGCGTCCGACAAAATTTCGTTAAAAGTTACAAAATTTATAGATCCTCGGAATTTACAAAGTTCGAAATTTAAATCTCCAATTGGAAGAACCTAAAAAGTTCATAAATTTTCAACTCGGTACGATTACGCGTCTGGATGGTGAGAAATAGCAAGAATTTCGAACAGATCGATTATTAAAGGGAATAATTTTTCTGCCAACTGTGTTCGTACGTCAAATCGCAAAACAACTTGGAATGATTTTTTAATATAATTATAGTCCGAATGAAACGGACTAGGCGAAGGCTCGTGTCTTTTGTTATTTATCGATGGGCAACATGTCATCCGACAGCACGGTGTAATTAACGTTCCAGACTAATTCGGCACCCATTGTCGGAACGGAGCAGCGTCGGCCAAAGATAGATAATTTCCGTGTTTTGTTGTGCCTTTTTTCAGCCGTCCATGGAACACGGGGGTGGAGCAACGTGGACTGACGTTGACTGACGTTCAACAGACGTTTCCCATTATTTTGAATAGTAGAAAATCGACGAATCTTCAGAGCCATACGTCGCCGCTGAATACACCGCCGTTTCCACGAAACGTTTTCAGTTTGTAAAACGTAAGACTCTCGTCGTTGTACGCTAATATTTTCTCGGAAATTCATAAGCTGATTGAAGTGGCCTTTGAGGGTGATTTGCTCTCGACGCATCAAACGTAACACAGTTCCCAAACATTTCACTTTCAATCGTGACAGAATTTCATTTTATTAAAACCCTTTGTTAATTGATAATACACAGCGAGAATGGAAAGTGACTATACGTTATACAAAAATCAGCTCCGTACAATATTGGCTTACATATAAACTTAATTATAATGTTTGCTATTAATTCGTATCCTCTCATACTCTATATTTTTCGATCAAGTTAAATTATCAATATGTTAAGTTGTAAAAATTGACCGCTCACATTCTCACAAAGGATATAACCTAACATACACGAAGATGGTACCCCGCTGGGGGTAGCCACCCACATGATAATCAAACAGCCAAAAAATTCTACCAAATGTCCAAATCGGGCAAATTGTGAATGTAAACAACTAAATAAAAAAAAAAAGAAAAAAAACATTCTTACATAGAAATGGTAGAAACTTGCCAAGAAAAGATTCAAAACTATTCGAGCATCACGTAGCCGGTTTCGAGGTTACATGCTTAAAATCCAGCTCCTTAACGACAGCCGAATTTCTTTGAGGCCAAGAACTCAGCGTCAAAGAAAATCAAGGCCTACCATTTATTTTTCAGTAGTGTTTGACCAGCAGTTCGCAATCTCCAGAGTGAATCTACAGGACACGGTGTTAGCCTGCTCTCTCATATCCCGTGTTCAGGAAAGAAAAAACAGAAGAGAATTGGCCCGCTTCTTTTTCACCCCTTCGCCCCCTGTACCGACAGTGGCATCCTCTTTTTTCCTCAAAATAAACTCGTCGCCCCGCTTCCGTCTACGTTGGAACAGGACTCTCTAGGCGGTACATATATTTCTTCTATTGTCTAGCCCCGGAGTTTCCTATTGTTTCTAGAAATTTATCGCTTCACGGAAAGTTTGGCCACGCAGAAGCGGGTGCTTTCATCTTGAGCTAACGACGAAGGGTGGGAAAGAGAAAGAGAGCGTGTGAGCAGGCCGAACGAAAGAGGGAAGAGATATAGATTCAAAGCGGAGGCGATAATTAGTACTTCTACAAAATTATTTATGCCTGAAATAAATCAAGGGAAAGCTTAATTGCTTCCCTCTTTGCACGTTCTCTATCCGAGCTCATTTTTTTTTTCGCTTTCTGTTCTTCCGCTTTTGTTTCCCCCTTTTTATTTTTTTTTTTTTAATGCCACGAAATTCTTGTCTTCTTCTCGAAACTCACGCGTACAAAAATTTATCGTACCATTTAGCTTCTAATCTACCAGATTCCTTTGGGGGAAGGGGGTTAGAGATAGAAGTTTCGACGATTTTGTTCTATTTAGATGGCAGTGTTTGAAAATATTACGGGTGGCATGAAAGTAGATTTTGATAAAAGTGTTTGTCGGAGATGGGTAAAATGAAATTTTATTTTATTTTAATTTATTGGCAATATTATCCTTTCATTAGGTGTTGTTATTATTCATTACAATTTTTCACTCGAGTTACTCGATGATAAAGTAACCGTATAATGACAAAAGAAAACGATATAATCACATGGAAATGAAATAATTCTTGAAATGTATGAACAGATGGAGACGAGATATACGTTTCAAACCATATGGCGTTACAGAGGATTCGCTGCCAAAATACTCAAACATCCGATTATTATATAGAATTTAATATTTTATATTTAATAATAAAAAAAAAAGAATAACTCTTATAAACTTTACTTAATAGCCAACTGTATCAAAGTTTTTAGTAACCGAACAGTATATACTATAGCTTAGTTTCCACGAAACCAAATAAAGGCACAATCATACCTTCCCACACCTACTTACACTATCACGATGGTCGATTACAAAGACATTCTCGCGTTTACCAATTCACGAGAGAGGAAAGGGCGAGAACAGAAACGAAAGGGGTGGAACAGTCAATTTACGTTCCACGGGAACGATTTTATTCCGAAAACCATACGGAAGATCAGGGTTTTGTGCTGCAGTCCATTCGAGCAGTGACGGAGGAGAATTTCAAAAGCATTCACTGTAGGAGGAAGGGAGGGTGGAGAGTGGATAAGGCGTCGTAGAAGCTTAGAACCGTTCGGAGTGAGGGGTCTGGAAGCTTTGGCAACAGGTTTCATCCCCGTGGAAAGCCGCCATGTTTCCGTTCGTAGGAGCTTTTCGAAAAACGACCGTTTTTCCAGCAGCGGAGAAGAAGGATGGCAGGTCTGGATCTTTTTCTCGTACCCCTACCATTCTTCTTTCTTTTCCTCCTGCTGTCCACGCGTTTTAGCTGTCTTTTTCTCGTACCCGTTTCTTTTTCTCCTTTGTATTCCTTCTTTGTCTTACTGTGGCTCCGCAACGGTGGATGAACGAGAAGAGGACCCGTTTCTGCGTTTTGCGGGAAACCGGTTTCTTTCCTACGTTAAATTACAAGACGGCTCTTCAACTTTTCTTCCCCCAGGCTCGTTATTTCTCCTCCTTCCGAAGTTTATAGGAGGCAACGTTTTATTTACATTGTAGCCGGGTTACTTCGAAATCGAAAGTCGCCGTGGAAACAGGATCGTAAACACGCGCGACTTTTAATATCGCTTCGACTTTCTTGAAATGTAATTGTCTTATTTCTCACCACCTCTTCGTCAGTGGTCATTCACGCGAGTAAAAGAGAGAGCGAGATTCTTTTTATTTCCCATTTCGGTGGATAATTCGCCGTGGCCGCTGCAGGATTTCACGGCCCACGAACAAGGAATGTAGCGTTTCGAAGGGTCAGAGTGACGTTGCATCGTTTAGAATTGATTTGATGGATTTCACTTCGTCGATTATCGAACGTATTAGGATAATATTAAATATAGAGACAATTTTACAATCACCGGTATTTAGATCGTTTTAAATATAGCATCGACGTATATGAAAAGTTAGAAAATAAATGTATCGTCGTGCCTTGAAATTACAATTTGTTAAAAAAAAAAAAAAATTAAAATTAAATCCATCCATCTAATTCTATAATTATCTCCAAAATATCGTGGGAAACACCAATACACCGTTCCATCGTTAAATCTCAGAAAATGGGGAGAAGTGTGTATTCGTTTAATTGAAAAAAAGCGTCAACAGCAATAGAGATAATTTTTTTGCCGTTCAAGATATTCTCGTGGAGTGCGAAGAGTATCCGTCCCGCCTTTTTTCTTCTTTCTTTTTTTTTGCAGCCAGCGGTATGCACCTCTTTGAAGTGAATTTTCGGAAAACCGACGAGAAAATGACAGAAAAATTGAAAGTGAAGCGTGAGAAACAAAGATGGCGAAGAGTGAACCGATGCCGACATTATGGAAGCCTTGGTTACAAGATCGTAACTTAGCCACTTTAGAGTTTCTCGGTCCATGGCACGCCATTAGGCATCCTCTTTAGAAAAATAAATCTTCTCTTCCAGGAATTCCACATAGACATCGGGAACCTAGTCTCGAATACGCATAACGAGTCGACACCCCCGTGTCGAGGAAAATGGACTCGTCCAACAAGGGTGGTCACTACGAGCTACCACTCTCTTCCCTTCCACGTTTCCCTCCGTTTTTCGTTTGTGCTCGCCTCCGCTCCGCTTCCATTCCACAAGCGGTTCGAACGCGTTTGAAATGCCGATCAACCGTCGATCGTGTTGCCAACGTTTTCTCGATGGACGAATTCGAAAATTCGAACCGAATTCGAGAGCGTTGCTCTTGAGCGAATTTTGAATGCTTTAATTTAAAATTTCAGATATATACCACTACATCGCTAAATTTATAATCCACAAATAATACAATTTTGTTAAAAATTAAAATTTTTGTTAAAAATATCCTGAAATTTTTGTAAGCGAGGATGTAAATAGTTTATACGTGTAAATAAAAATATACATAATAGTTTACACATTTTTAGAAGGATACCTATAAAGATCTTTGTAATATGTACATACATACATACATACTGTGAATATGTACATACGCCGGAAACCTTTTTTTTCAAGCTACCGATATTCCAAAATTTACAAAGTTGGCCGCCCGATCAGATCGTTCATTTGAAACAGAAGCAGGAAGGCCAACCAGATAATACGAAGAAACAATGTTAGAAGAAACACGAGCCAGACGAAAAAGACGGAAAGAAAGGCGAGGGAAACAATTCGGATCCGGCTGCGTAGCTGTCATCAAAGACGTCCCGTCACGATTGCGAGTCACGAAGGAGAAGACCGAGCAAATCCACGTTTTAAAAGAGCCGGAGAGGAGATGAACGAGCGATACGAGGACGAAGAAAAGCATCGGTAATCGTGGTTCTCCAGTGAACCGTTCCGCGAAAAGAATCTGAGTGGACGTCTGGACAAAAGCGCTAGCAACTTTTCCTCTTCCTTCTCTGCGTACCGGAAAATTCGAAAAATGGCCTGCTCCCTTCTTCGTATCCTCCTCCATCTTCGTCTCGGATAGTTCTGTAGCCGGTGTGTCGTTTCATCTTCGACAGCATCGCCATTTTCAAACGCGAAGCCTCCTGCCGGTGAATGGAACGCACACAATCGACGCATTGTGGCGTTCCTGGGAGAGCTCGATGCACCTACGGGAATAATATTTACTTCCGGTCGACAGACATCCGGTCTGGCCTCTCGCAACGTTCCTTCAGTGTGTAACACGAAACTGTGACGACCAGCAACGCAGTTTTTCTTGCCTCGATGGACCGTTTCGCGACGGGGTATCCTTTGAGGGGGAGGTAAAGGAGAGAATAAAGAAAAAAATTGTTACTTTCCATTGACGAGGTTACCACAAAGAGCAGAGTAAGGGAGGAAATTACACGTTACGCGTTTAATCGAATTTGAGAGGGTAACGACATGTGCCACAAATTACGTGACGCGACGATGACTTCGATTTTTTATTCCACAGGGGTCGAACCCTTTCCCTCGAACCCGTGCTTGGTTCACGGTCTGCAACTGTTGAATTTGCTTTTTATGGTCCGACGTTTGGACGCGTTTTGTTCAGGAAAACGCGAATCGATTCGGTGCTACGTAATTCGGGGCGTGTTTGAAATTTAATCGCGTCGAGGAGACTTGAACGATGGTGCAGGCAACGAAACACTGTGCGTTTCTTCGATTCCAATCGAGTCGTGGAATAAATGTTTGAACGTTGTAAGAAGGAGAGTTTTACAATTGATTAAAAGCAGTTAGAAATAGAAATACTACATTGAAAGAAATAGTTGTTACAAAGTTTGCAAGTTGTAATTTATCCCGATTTCAAAATATTTATTCGCGAATTGTAACGTTGATAACACAGTATTTAATTTCGCGTTGAAACAGAAATTAACTCGTTCAAACAGATCATTGCCAGGGAGATTCAACGTTCGACGAAAGTAATCGTTTCACGGAACTCGGAATACGCGAAACGCTCAAAAACGAAGGTTTCCACCGTATCGGCGCAACGATTTCGCAACGACACGATAATTAGGCGACCTTGATCGAACGGGGTAAAGCAAGGATCGCGAAGAAGACGGATCGGGGGAGGGTTGGAGGGAGGGAGGAAAAAAACGACGGAGGTAAATACGAGAAACGAAGAAAGGTAGGTACCAGTAAGGCTCATTTACTGTTGGCCTGTTGCAAAAAGCATTGATGATCCCTCGAGGCACAAAGAGCAATGATAGAGAGCAACAGATAAGTGCAATCCGAGTTGCAAAACGTTGCGGTGCATGAAGAGGCATTACAGCTCGCTCGCAAATTACTACGCGGGGTAATCATAATGCGATCGTAATGCAACGCGAATGACTTGATTTCGAGCGTGAGCCTCGCCGTTGCGAGATAAGACCCCGGCCATTACGCGAAATTAGCGATTATCGGACGGTAATTCATAATTATTGTTCGTCGTAATGCGGACCCGCGAACAGAGGACCGCACGGAACAATATTTCGAATCGACGCGACTCTGTGCCCGGGAATTTCAACGAGGAAACAAGCGGGAAGCGTGACTATTGAACGTTTTCCTCGATAAATAACGAGTACGTTGCTAGACTGGCATTTATTTAAAAAGAAAAGAGTCGCCAGAGATTCTTCACGTTCTGTTGCAGGTTGGAACGTTTTGGTCCTTGTTATTAGGTTGACTGAAAAGTTTCTTTCGTTTGATAAGGTGATAATGGACGAACAGCAATTTCTGTTTTACATTATTGTATTAGATTTAAACATTAGATTCAGCTAGAATCAAACGTACGATAATCACTTATTATTCACGTTATAGTACCATGCTAGAATAAATTACTTATAATTCTCAATGAAAATTGATTGTAAAATACTTCCACATATAAAAAAAATTATTTTATTAAATTAGGTATGATCCATTTCGTTCTATTTCCATTATTATGTTCCTCCATAACTTAATAAACATTTTTTTTTTATTTACAAGTGCTTTATAATCAATTCTCACATTGAGAATTTTGAGTAAGTTTCTCTGGTGTGGCGCAGTGACATGACTAATTATTTATAATAAGTTTATTTCTAGCTGAATCTAGTGCTTAGGTCTAAAGGACAGCGTAACAAACTAATATAAAATAAAAAACATTGTGCGTCTATTATTCCCTTATAAAACGAAAGAAACATTTCGGACAACCTAATATTAGTAAAATAGATGCAAAAGCGATGTACTATTCTCGGAGAATAGACGAAGATAGTTGTAGATACCGAGGATTGTTTTCTAATCTTACGACTTTCAATTAAATCCAAATTACGAAAATAAATTTTACTAAAGAAATATCTACTAGTCTCGAGTATTCATAATTCTCGAAACTTTAACGAGGTAACTTAAAATATTATAAAGAATAGCACGTAGAAAAGTAGAAAAAGAACAAATTGTAAAACGATGTAGTATTTCCTACAGATGGTAGCCATCATTTTTCGAGAATTCTTGGAAATTTCGGCAGCCAGGAAAATGCGAGGCTTTGAGGAAGCTCGGGATATAACAATAGCATGGGACCTGAAGCGAACATAAATTGTAGATACCACGTGTTATTTGTGGACGAACGTTTTTGGGCCGGTTAGTACAGTCAGTCGAGGCGAAGAAAAGGAGACGAAAGATCTTCTGGAAAGAAACGAGAGGGCAAAAGAATTGAAAGAAAGACCTTGGAAGGCCCGCGTGCACCTATACAAACAGGCCCTGCTGAAAAGCAAATATTTTGTTGTGATGCAAGAATTCACAACATTAATGGGGTCCCTGGAAGTGCAGCGTTCCAGGTCGATTAGAGTGCACAGGAAATGAGCTTTTTCGCGTTTCGTTCCTTTTAAACACTGCTAATGGTAATAACAATAAGAACTTGAGTGAGAGAAATGACTGTGACTGGTAAACACGATCTGTCTTAAACATTGTTTCATCCGACTAAAATAGTGACCAAAACAATGTGACTAATACCTGACTAAATATAAATAATGTGACAAAACATCTAATAGTTTTAAGAAATCGAAGCATTCGTTGAAAGAAGTAAATTTCTTCTACCAAATGCCCAAACTGGTCAAATTGTGAATGTAAAGAATTAAATAAAAAGAAAAACACTTCTTTCTTCAAACTGTAATTTAAGTTTTTATCTTGAGACATATTGTTTTCTTAAACATTTTCATTCCCTTTTTTTTAAAATTTTGCATTAAATAAGAAAAAATAAATACTTCTTATGATATTTGCACTTTTTTATATTCCAATATAATATACCAGATACATCATGTTTTCCGAAAGTGGAAGTGTACTAAAGGTAGCTCAACGTTCAAAATCGTTGTCGGTCGTTTTCTTCCTTTGTGCTTGAACGTGTTTGATCATTCTGGTCGATACAACGAAAACCTCGACGTCCTTCCATTATTATTGTCCAAACTACGGCAATGGAGAACTGTCGTAGTACTTGCAACATGTAACAATAGGTCTAACGTTGTCACCCACCTTCTTTTTCTTCTTCTTCCGGTACCAAAATTCAGTTCAGCCATTAAACGGCTTTCCTTGGAAAATTGCACCTTTCAGGTAGCAACTAAAAACGATAAATTTCTTCTGCACCATTGATCGAGTTCCCTGGGTAGAACTTTTTCTTGATAAAGCACCTAGAAACGAGCTTTCTTTAGGAATTCGCCAAGAAAATATGCTTGCGCCTTTTTTAAATTTTCTTGATTTTTCAATCATTTTTTTTTTTTGTACTACTTTTAAAAATATCTCAATATAAAAATGTAATTTTTTTTTTAGTACGAAATATATTAAGAATTTTATTTAAAAATTCAAAGAAGCGTAAAACGTAAAATAATTCTCTCCGTGAATTTTCTAAAATTTTCCAACATCTTAACATTTATGATCCAATACAGAACGAAAAAGAATACATAAAACGATACTCTATCTAGATTTTCTAAAATTTTACGATACTCTAATATCTGATTTTAATAGTCTCCGCGAAACTCCAAGCATTACGTGTTTCTCATGCAGGAAAACAAGTTGTAAAAATGGAAATTTAAAACGTACAGCCCGACGAAGAATTTCGTGCCGCAGTTTCTAGAGAAATGTAAAAGATGACAAAAGCTGGATAAAGCCTAATCGACGAAGGAATGCACCTAGTACGAACAGGTTTGGAATATTCATTAGAAGGAGCAACTGATTTGAAGGCGATTTAATTACGGGCCTCCGTAGGCTTAATTAATTTGGCCGATGGTTCGACAACGATTAAAGCTGCACCGTTTCGTAACACGCATTTCCAAACGATCCATAAAAGGTTTCTGCAATGTTCCGATGGGTTTGTAAAATTCTTTTCATAAATATGGATGTTACCCTTTGTTTCGTGCTGCATTTTTAACAATCGTTTTATACATACAATACCCTTTGATCGAGACTATCCTGCATGAATTTTCTTTATGAATTTTTTTATTGATTATTATTCCAAATAATATCGTTTGATATTGGTTTTTAAAAAGAATTTTCCTACGATACGATAGATGAATACTTTAAAGAAATTTCACAATATATATACTAATTAAATATAACGACCAGAAATAGTTCAGAACCGAGGACGTTTTTTACATCAACTTCTAACGGCACAATTTACTGTCAACATTATACAAGGTACTCAAGAAGCTTTCCTAACAAGTTGCGTCTACTTCTTAATTAAATAAAACAATAGAAGATAATCTAACAACTACGCTCCAAAAGCTTCGCAAGAAAGATATAATAATCAAGCAAAACAATCGGAAATACCATTTCAACAAGCAAATTGAACATAATTCCTTCGATGAAATTCTATCGAGTTAAATGTAGGTGCGCGTATAAAAATTAAATATACATATAAAATTATCAACGCAAGTCCAACCGCTGGCAAGAAGGAAAAAACGAACAAACATGCAAAGGGAATATAAATCTCTTATCTCAACACGTTGTTAACACCGTAACGCGATGTCTCTGCAAAGAAGTGGAGGAAAAGCGAGTAATTCCGTGGTATCGCGGAAACGTGTAGCACGAGCTGCTTCGCTAATTTCCCGGCAGCTGTTAATTAAATAAAACGGTGGAGAATAGCGGCGCGTAGCAAAGCGGAGACTAACTTGCCGAAATGATTCTGTTCCCATAGGGAGCCAGCTCGTTTAACAAAGCAGGACTTATTCGGTTTACTGCATGCGTAGTAAATGCACCGGGGGTGCCGGTGCAACCTGTTGCCGGCACACGGTGTAAAGATGTCGTAAATGCGCGGTAATAACGCGAAATACGCGTGGTGGAGTGTCGTTAGCAGTTTCAAGCATGCTAGCGGGACGCCTCGTGCACCAGCCCCGGCTATCGTCATTTTTATTGTATCTTTTACCGACGACGTTTGTTTGAACTTGTCTGTTCGTCGATTACACTACGAATTGCCGCGAATCTCGCGCTCGATGAAGATATTACTATCCAAGTGCAAAGAAGATAGAAAAGGTATTACGAACGAGATGAGGAAATGGGTTAAAGGCGAAAAATTAAGACGATTAATTAGCATAACTTGTATCATAGTCCGCAAGGCACTCAAGATACATAAATCGGATTCGAAATTTGTCGTCTGCTGTTGCGAGTCTACGTGTATATCGGGGGTGGAATTTTTATTGCTCTTCTATTTTCAAACAAATAGAGAAAAAGTATTTTGGGTAAACAAAAATAATAACGGTCACAGTTAAAGGAAATTCACGCTTCGTCCAGAAACAAAGAGATAAAATATTGAATACGTTAGGACGTTGCTCGAACGAAAGTAATTAAGTTGGCTAAACTGTACAACGGCACTTACAACATCTCGTCACAATATAATTTACAATCAATTCTCGCATTGAGACTTTTCAGTAATAGGTTTACAATTGAACTCACAACATACACTTCCTTTTCGCTCCGTGCCTCTTTCTTTTTCTTTTACGACATAGTACGCAAGTATTACTCGACTAATCAAACGTTTCGACGAATTTCAGTGAATTTTGCAGTTACAATTTGATAAAACGTTTTTGGCTAGCTGGTAGTGAAGCGATTTGAACGATCTCTTTAGAAATTCGTATAGTCACACTAAAGATTTTAATCGCCGTTGGCTACGACTGACTCAGTAAGATGGAACTCGGCCTCGTGGAACGTGAGATCCCGTGAAACGCATCGTGCACGCTCGCGTTCCGAAAATTCATCGCGATACGCTCCCACAAGGACCCACGATTCGTCTAACAATTACGAGTAACATATAGCATTCCGCATATCATACCTCTACCTGTGACCGATAACTATCACCTTCATCACCTCGTTTAATAACAAAAGATAAAATAGACGAATAGATAATTTTCCAAAAGGCATAAAATTTATTTGAAATTATATATGAATTATATATATGAATCTCTCGGAAGCTAATCCGATCAACTTTACTTTAAGAAAATAATCACGTTTAATCTAGAGTACGTATAACGTTCTCATAACGAATACAGAATTCATTCAGGATGGAATGCTTAATTACTGCTGCGGGGAATTAGCACATTCTCCGGAATCCTTAAAATTCCGACAAAACATGCTTCTCCATTTTGAAAGCAAGATCGAGACAACGTTTTAAAATTAACCGTGTCCGTGAAAGCGTCTCCGATATACACGTAAGGCACGCCAATTCTACTTCTTTCCTTCTTCCACGAGTCATAAAGTAAAATTTAAAGCTCCAATAAAACGTCTGCTAAGAATAATCCAGAGTCTCGGCCAGCGATGCAACCGAAACCCACTCGTGGAAGTTCATCGAGGCGGTGATAAATGCACGAATTGTTGTCAATTTTGTCGACGTGAATAGACGCGGAGGAAGAGCAGGACGTTGAAGAAGAAAACGAAACAAACGAGGCAGAAGAAGATTTTAAAGATAAAAAGTTGGGGGAAGAAGAAGAGGAACGAGAGAGGAGAGCACCAAAGGGAGAAAGAAACTGAAGAAGAAGCAGACGAGGACGAGGAAGAAGAAGAAGAAGAAGAAGAAGAAGAAGAAGAGGACGAGGAAGATGGAAAAGAAAGAAAGAAAGAGGAAGGAGTAGAAAAATCTCAAAAGGGTGCCGCGTGCACGCGGAGAACACATTATATATGCGATCAAAGAGGGCAAGAGACGCGAGTACACGAGAACATGTGGGACAATGCCTGTCACCTCATTCACGTCAAGTGAGCTCGAGGACTACCAACTTCAGCCCCGTCGTTCCGTAGTGGCAGAAGAAGAACCTGGCCACGGATCAAATTGCATCTCGATTCGTGCATCGACTTCTCTTTTTTAACGTTGGCCTCGTCTTCTTCTTGTACCGCCGCGCGCTCCGTCGACCCTTCCCTTGTTCTTTGGCTCATCCTCCCTCCCTGCGCGTCTCTTTTCGGTCACCCTGCTGATCCACTCTGATCCACCATCCCCTTAATCGTGTCTTCTACACACACGGAGACTCGAGGCGTTCGCGGGTAGATCCGGTCAGCCGTAGAAATCGAACGAGTCCACGGCGAGAGGAAGCAAAGATTCCCGGAGGCGTCGCGTCGAGTCGATTTCGTGGCGATTCGCGGAGCTTGCATCTCCGTTTCCGGTAGAACGGGCAGCATCGACCGGGATCACGACGTCCCTTGGAGAGAACGATGAAGTTCGATGCGATAGCGAGAAACGTGGGTCACCGATGGTAGTTCGTGCATGGAGATTCGGCATCTGATACGGAAAATTAGAGGTTACGAGATGCAAAGATAATTTTTCCAGGGCAGGTAGATTGAATAGAGGAGATAGAATAGTTTCGTTTTACTCTTCCCTTGTCGATAATAATGATTGTTATTTTTAAATATTTTTTAAATTTTGTATTAGAAGTTTATTCGATTTTTCGCTTAAAATGATTTCGATAATGATTATTAATGCGTTTTATTTTATTATCAACATTTTGCTTTGTTTAGCTTTTAGAATAGACTACACGTTTCCAAAAATATCAGTACACAATGTGGCAAGAATTTCGAGCAACCTACGGAAAAATCATTGGACGATCGAGTGATACACATTACGAAGGAGGAGCGGTTTCGCTTGAAAACGTCGTTCGCATTGAAAAAAAGTATAGTCAACTGCATTCAGCATGGAAAATGAACTCCACCCCCCCGAGAGGCATAATTCCCGTATTCCCCTATTCCTTCATTCCGGTTTAGTGGAATCCCAAAGATTTGCCAGTTTCTCGTACCGAAGCTCTACCACGAAATTCGATTTTTTCTCCGTTTCCTTTCTTCGCTTCTTTTCGTGTATTTCTATCTTTCGTGCAACCGGCAGGTGGGGTACACGCCGTAAATTGAAACGCTTCTCCGAAACATTCTTGCCGTTTCTCAATCTTACATAATATGTGGCTCGAGGAATTTTTACCTAAGTTTAAAGTTCCATGTTGTAAAAAATTGCGCTTGCCTTATTACAGAAAGATGGGAATTTAATTTCAATTCTAATCTAGCCAAGCAACCGATATTTATTTCATAGCTGGTAAGGATAATTTATGCTCTTTGTTACATTATTAACAGGCTAAGCTCTTCTTCGGTCATTGTCAATATTTATCGCAAACATCTATTGTTTAATTTACTTATAATTCTCAATGATAATTGATTGTAAATAGTTTACCAAATAAAAAAAAAAAAGAAAAAAGACATCTATTGTCAACATCTGTTGCAAACACCGAGATTAGAATAAGAAGCGTTTAAAGAAAAAAGAAAGAAAAAAATTAATTCCCTATTAGACATAGTAGCTTATCAACGCAGCTACAATGGGTACATTTCCAAGATAACATCGTAATCACAGCATTAAATCGATAATCCCCTATCGGCAAGGAGTGCCAGTCATCCTGCTGCAGTCAATAAATATGCAAAGTGCGGGTTAATTTAAAACCTAGGTACGCTGCATGTAACAGTATGATTAACGACGTAGTAAAACTCCATTTATCCAAATTTATAGTTGAGGTTCGCTGATCCTCTGTTCCACCTATAACTTCTTGTTCGAACGATAGAAATTGACATTTGTAAAACCAGGTTCGAGGATATCCATTTATTCTCAGTCTAAACTACTATGTATCACGAACTATCTAAATGAACCTTTACGAGATTTGAAGAATACAATGGAATAATTTAAAAATGTAGAAATATAGGTTAATCCTGATCCTTTAATAGTCGAGCGGATATCTGTTCGTTTTATAATTAATACGACGAAATATGTTCATTATCAGATGAATAAAAATTGATTTGCATAAAGTATTTGTATTTCGTTGTTTTGACAGCTAGAAGCTAAGCCGTCCTCTAAAATCTTAAATTCCTTTCTTTATCGCTCATTTTCTATTCCATATAAATAGAATACGTTATCGTACCTTGCATGAATTAATTGAAATAAATGAAAAAGAAATAAACTGACCTTATTGCAAAAATATCTCATTTATCATCTGATTTACATTCACCGGTACAATTAAACGCTTCTATGGGCACTGAAGCGACGCGTTCAACACGATCAACAAGTCTCGCGGCGGAGAGAAAGAAATCCCGCGGCTGCATTAGATTTCGATTATCTCTTGGTCCGACTCGTTCCGTTCACCTTGCACTTTTTCTTCTTCTGCGGGCCACGTCGCGAGTCGAAACACGTTCTCGGAACGCCTATTCATCGTGCCGAATTTTTCAACAGTCCAAAAGCAAACAAGAACGCGAATCCCCCCAATCAGCGCCGATTCAGATTTCCAGTTCCAGGCGGCGCGCCCTCGTTGCTTTTCCAGCCCGGTTATTTCTACGCGGTCGGTTCATTAATAAAGACATCGACACGGTTTAAGCCGACTCATGAAAATCTTCCCCTCTTCTGAACCGTCCTTTTTATTCGAAGTTTTCAATAGCGAGAGCGAAACAGTATTTTAATTATACAAGCTGTGACATGGGCGACTTGAGTGAAAGCAGTTCGATCGGGACAAAATCGACTTTCATCGAGGAAAGTATAGCAAACGATTATAGACGATGGATGCAAAAATATTCGTGATGTTAGTTTTTCGTACAAGGCGAGGAATGTGAAAGTAGTCTGCGAATTAGAACGTTTATATTGGACACAGGGGGATAGAGAAGGAAGTTTTAAGAAATGGAGTCCGCAAAAGTGTCATACTCGTGATTATAGGTATTATTTGTAATAAGAGGTAGGATTAGCTAAACGTGGTAGGTAATAGCAGGTTAAATTAGGTTGCAGTGTCGGTATATCGAAGATGGAAGATACTTAACATTTAACTCGATGCAACATAAAATTAAGTTTTGATGTTTAATTACAGAACGTTTTCCTCTTCTCGAAGTTCGTTTCCAACAGCTGGTAATTAAACTTCTATTTAGAAATTCTAGACACGAGTTTATTTTCTCGAACATATTCTCACATCAATCAATGTGATTGCGTAGATCGCTGACATAGTTGTAAAAGATTTGTAATGATAGGATATCGGTAAGAGAAATCTTTTTATTACATGCGTACACATCGCAATGTACGTTACATGAATGCGTGTAATACTATTTACGTAATACCGCTTATCAAGAAATTTCGAATCTCGTTACAGGTAAAGCATAACGAAAATTGATTACATCGATCGATATATCTATAAATCTCGCCCTCTAGGCTTCGAAAACTGTCTTACAAAACGGTAGCCCGCGAAAAACACATGGAAAGAAATTTTCACACGGAGAAAAGAGTAGGTGGCGTCCGTCGAATTCCATCGGGTCCTGGCTACGATCGGTAACTCCCTGTATAACGTCATATACCGCGTGGCGCAAAAAAGGAAGCGCAAAGGCACGAAAACTGGTTTCGCTCTCTGAGTCACCGTCTATAATGACGGGCCGCCTGGAACGCGCTGGAGATTCACTCGTTGGTCGAAAAGTTTTCGTAGTGGATTAGAAGGGCCGGTGACTGTAGGTGGGAGAGCACGGATGAACACGAGGAAACACGGCTAATATTGCGGCCACGTTTCCGGTCGTTAAAGTGTCGAAGCTTGTCAGTCTGGCCGACAGATCCGAGTACGTGTCTCGATGCGATTATAATTTCAATATCAGAACGATCTCCGTCGATTCGGATAATTCTATCTCTCCTATAATATCGACAGGACTCAAAACGTTGGATGAATATCTTGGAACGAAGGATACCGCGATATTGTTTCTCCTGTTTGCTTTTTCCTATTGCAACGTGCGAGTTGATCCAAGGAAAGGAATAGTTCTTGAAAACTAACGATCGTGTCATGATATAAAGCTATGAAATTGATATGATATTGTAGTATTTTCTCGAGAATTATATAGACAGATAAGGAGGAAAAATGGTAGCAGTAAAGTTTTTCGAAAATTCAAACAAGTGCCAAAGCTGTTCATTTATTCTCGTATCTCTTGTATCATTTGTTCACGTTTGCATGCTTTTTACAAAATGCACGAATTGCTCGACAATTTTATATTTCTCCGAAGAAATCTCTGTTACCCTTTTTCCTATTCTTGCTCGCAAATCGTACCTAAATGTAGGTCTTATCTTTCCAATGCAATATGAACTCCAAACAAAACTGCACATCCCTCTCAGCGCACCCTAACATTTATTCAACAAATTCCTCTTCAATTTCTGAAGGACAATCAAGCGGCTTCGACAGGCAGTGTATCCCAACTACGGTTCGTAGTTGCGCTACGAATCTCTTGGAAGATTAGTCGAACGGGGAAATTGCCGCCAGAAATTTCTATTCGGCTTGAATATTCGTTTCGAAGAAGGAGGGGAAGGGGATAACGGTGAATCATCCCGATGTCAGAGCACCGGTAACTGGATACCGGACGAAACTCGTTCGAATTACTCTGGGAAATGAACGACTCGTCGAATGGAAGCGCGCTCCTGATCTTTCGAACGAAACCAGTTCGAGTTTCATGTCTATTGGCCGCGCGCGTTCAACTGCTCTATCCGTCGACTTTTCTTTTATACTGCGTTCACTATTTTCTTGAATGGCGCCCGTTATGGTGCTTGCAACGTGGATCACGGTCCCACATCGTGGGAGTGAGCCGAAACCGAGTCCCGTGGCCGAAGATCCCGTTAGCCTTCCTAACCCCTTTTTCCATCTCTTTCGTACGATTAACCCTTCTCTTCTAGTGTTTATGGAGTACTTTCGAAAGTTTTGGTCGGAACGTTCGATGTTTGCATGGACGCGAACGAATCGTAAAACGATTACAGCGAATTTTGGTATTATCGGGACGAAAGCCGAACGATCGTGGAATATCGATTTAACGATTGACTTAACAAATATTTCGTGCTTCATCGATGTCGTTTTACCTGACAGATCGCTGACTTTCTATGCTTACTGACCGGTATTGGTCCATTAAGAATGTCATTTACGATACAGATTGAAAAATTTATGAATAGCGCGAGAAATTATTACGATTCTTGAAAACAATTTTTTCTCGTATAAATTTATTGCTATAAGCAACTTTGTCAATGTGATAAAATGTCTTCGTTCGCTGTTAAAAAGACTCCACTTAATCCGTTTAATGTTTCCTTCGAAGGCGCAGCCAGTAACGTGACTATAAATCAGGATAATATAAAGGGTCTCTGTTTATGTATTAATTTCACAATTGTAAATGCACGTTTCGAGCAGAGTTGGCGACTGAAGCGCCTATAAAATTAAGCGCGGGATCGTTTTAAAAGCTTATACACGGCTATTATGACAAACCTGCAGTTGGAATAATGTCGCGGTCTCGTTAATGGGATTGCGACTAATTGAAAGGAGAACCAGTTTTAGATTTCAGATTGTGGCTTTAATCGCTATTGAAATTACATCGAAGTAGATATCGTGTTGCTTTCTAACACGCGGCTGGCTCTCGTTATCAAAATTGATTCACACGGTGAAATTAATAAATATATTGATATGTGTTCCACGTATAAACGCGAATCAGCCTCAACTACCTTTCATTAAAAAGGGTCAAGAAAGTCGAAAATGTTAAACTGCACGTCAAAGGAGCCTCCTTCCATCAGTAATATTTTAAACACGCGAGGAGACTCGAAACGAAATTCAAATAGATTCAAAGTATCGTGATTATTCCATCGATGGAGATCCATCAATGATCGTGACAACGTTGTCGCGTGATCAAGAAAACCCTCGTCAAGCCACCTACGATTTACCAGCGAACGAAGGAATATTTAAGGATCGCCATGATGGCTGGCCATGCGATAATTTCATTTTCGAGACGCTCCGAGGGCCTGGTGGTTTACGTGGATATTAGAAAACCGCCTAAGCAGGGACATTAAGGATACGATGCACCTGAGGGAAAATTATCGATAATGGCGCGCTCGTTTTCTCTCATTCATTACATGTTATCGTGAAGATAATAATAGTACCAGGGTCGGGTAATAGCAATAGCAGGACGTCAGGATGTTTACCTTATCCTTCGAACGGTGTAACTGGCTCTGCAGCTATACCATTTGCTTCATGCAACAATTAATACCACGTGCACCGTACGTACACACGCGTGTAACCCTTGTCGTTAGGTTGTTACGAATATTAATCATTGTTATTCTCACTTACTTTGTAAAGCCGTGTACGTCAGTTCGCCTGTCACGATAATAACGAAATATTGGCTGACACGTGTAATTTACCGTTCAACAGATGCATCGGCGGCCAGATAGTCATTAGAAAGAGACTTCGTAGCAGATCGAGACGGGACCGAAACGTGATCATGTATCGACGTGAACTTGCAGATTTCCATTCGCGTATTTAGCTGTCGTGCGTTTCATCGAACCTCCTTTCGCTTGGGAACCGTAACCTTTGATTAGAAGTTTCTTGATTTTTCGTGTAAACGGACAGATGCTGCAGCAATTATTATTATAAATTTCAGAAACAGTCGAGAAACGAGGAGCAGTTTTCACAAGAAGTTAATAACGTTTTATTTAAATTTTATTTAACATCATCGTTGATATCGTTAATCAGTAAATTATCGTGCAAAATGGTCTTGCTGTAACAATATAATATCGGTATAATTCTGACACACGAAAGTCAAGGACGGTGCACAAATTATCTATAAAATTGCTGACTATCGAGGCAGTCCTATAATTGTAGAATTACTTTAACCAACGAATGCGTTGAATTTTATGGTGAATATAAAAACTCTCGTGGTAGGAATGAGCTGATGGGGCAACGTCTCAAAAAATACTGCTCGCGAGGATGAGTCTTGATATCCTTGTTGTAAATTCAACCTTATCGTTCATCGTGGATCGAGGTTCACGGAAGAAAAAAGCGAAAAATCGATGAAAGAAAGAGAAAGAGAAGGGCAAGAGGGGGACATGATGGAAGAAGAAAGACAGGAGGAGATCTTTCCCGAGAAATCGTGCGAAAGTTTCGCCTACGACGACGGCATAAACACGTCGTTACGGATTACAAGGAGGAACCGATTCCACGAGTATCCTGCCTAATCGTGGGGTGTTCCTCGTGATTCATGAATAAAATATATGGGCGCCGGCCACTCGACTACAAGTACCCTGGCTAAGTGCCCTTCTAGGAGAAGACTATTAACTGATACATCATAAACTGTCGTTTATGGCGTCATCGGTGTATTATTCACGAGCCAGCTCGGCAAGACAATGGCGCGATACTTAACAGGTGTAATGAATTCCTTTAATGAATCCTTCGTTGTGATATTTACGATGACAAACGTGAGAATCTAAAGAACGTTAGATAATAATACTAACAATGATGTTGCATTTTTATTCATTGCACATAATCCATCTAACAAGTGGCGAATGAAAGATAGGAAATGGTTAACGATGCGAATAATGCATCGAATAATAAATCTACATCATGTATTAAATTAAATCAATTATAAAAATATCTATTTTTTTTTATCTACTCGAAGAGCAGCGTTAAACGTTGATTAATAACAACAAACGTGGTTATTCGTGAATGACACGCCGTAAGTACGACACCGGCATTAAGGAACTATCGATTGCCGCGAGTTAACGTTACAGTGCAAATCTGTTGTCTGGCTTGCACAATGATCTTCACGACCGTTTATATACCAGACGAGATGGCAGATCACGATGCATAAGTATCCTGGCATACGATGCTGCGAGGAAAACGTTGTTACCATAATGACTGTAATATTATGACACCGAGCTATGGCAGGTTCGTGTTTATCAGTGATCTGCAGTTGCACTCGCTAAATGGGCGCACACAACCAAGCAAACGATCGTGTGTGCGATCACACTATAAATTGCGATTATATCGTACATACTGTAAAGCATTTAGAGCATTTTTTCTCTCGGTGATTAAAGTAATCAGCAGGTTCGTCGTGACGATAGAATTTTTTGTGCTCGCTGAACGAGTGATTATCTGGATTTTTTTATCGTATTTTCTTTTTTCTTTCCTCCCTTTTTCCCTTTTTTTTTTTCTCGACTTGTTTCTCTCCCTTTTTTTTTTATCAGTAGGAACGTTAAATTTGCTTGTGAAGGGAATCTAATCTAGTGTTTGCGGCGACGCGTGTTTGCATTGATAAACTTCCGTGATAATGTTTGTCATTATCGTTATCGACGGATAGGCCGAAAGCGCGGTTGAAACTTTAATGCACCTCGGCCGTTTACCAACTGGATTATCTTGTCGAGTTCCGGCAGAGCTGTGCAATTACATTCTACTTTACTGTGTTTTCTTCTACTTGCCCTGTTTTTTGTATCAACGTTGCAACGGTTTAACACGATAATTACATAATTTTAGCTGATTTCACGGTCATAATTGTACTTAATACCAAACACAGAGACTGTTTAAAATACCATCAAGCTCCAATTACCTGTATTATACAAATTTTATAGGTCAGTATAAAAGTCAACTAATATACTAGCGTACATTAGAAATTTATCGCGTCAATGACACAAAAATGAATTGCAACAGGAACGCTATCAACCGTGCAGCAACCGTTCCACTCAGTTATTACATAATTTTAACGGATTTCACGATAATAATTATACGCGTAATATCGAACGCTCAGACTGTTTAGAATACCATAGACTAATTTATTTGATAAAAGTTATTTTCAAAATCAGAAATTTCAAAATGTTTCGCGTATAATATATTCGTATAATATATTAGTAAAATATATTATATTTCGTAAGTCTGTATCTATATCTTTACAACTACACACGGAAACATTTACATGTAATTTAATGATGCCTATAAGACGGTATCCGGTAAGACGAGTAGCAACGAAGAAAGTTTATCCTCGGGGAAGAGCATCCAGGGGGTCTCAGGTATACGTATACCTCGAGCGGCAAGTCACATTCCAACCGTGTGTGCGCGTTCCGATTTTCGCGTGCAGAACTCTCCCTTGACGCTGTGGGCTGAAACGGTAGGAAGGAAAGAGCAGTCGCCCCGTGGCACGTGGCGGCCACGTATTTCAATAATAGCAGGAATTAAAGTCCAGCGGGGCTGGTCGAGTTGGGAGGAAGGGTTCGTTTAGCCGGCCACCCGTTCCGTTTTCTTCTCCTTTCCTACCCACTGCCCTTTTTTCCATCTCCGTCTCCGAGGCCGCAGTTCTTCCACTTGCCTCCTTTTTTTTCCTGCCCTTCTTCTTCTTCTTCTTCTTCTTCTTCTTCTTCCCTTCCGGGACACAATCGGATTCTAACGCGTGCCCGCATGCGGCAGGCCCACCGCGACACCTTTTACCTCGCTTTCTTGCGGACATCACGCGCGTTCCTTCTCTTCCTTCCTTCCTCGATGGCGCTCCTTTCAGCCCCCGCCATCACCGACATCCAGGTAGCGCTACTCTAGCATCCTGATTATGCCACCGACGATCCTGAACACGATGGTTAAACTGCCACCTACCCCGTTACTTCGCTTTACTCAGGTAGCCACGAGATTTTTATTGCGACAGGTTGACCCATTGATCTGCTTCTATGGCCGTTCCTTTTCATTCTTTTATTTGGATTGCTTTTTTTCTTTATTTTGTCCTTTTTTCTTCTTTTTTCTTTTTCCTTCCTTTTTTTTCCTTGGTCTTTTTTTGTGCAAGATGTCTCGAGTCGTGCGAGATCATATGAAGGAATCGTGTTCCTGAGGTTGTGTCTCGACAACTTTATTCCTTGTGACCTCGTTCAACTGGCGTCTTCGTTCGACTCGATCTGAGCGCCGGAACAACTTTATCGCAACAGGTTGCATCGACCGTCTATTGACCCTGGTAATTCAAACTCCAATCGGTTCGAGTGCAATAACGCGGGACTCGCTTATCTCCGAAGCTTTGTCCCATTGTTTCCGATATTTGGTCACGAAGAATTCCGCTCGAAATTATAAGCAACGTTTAATTAGATATAATAATTAACCTTTAATTGAATCGAAGCTATAATAGATTTTTAGTTTAGTTATAATTGTATGTCGATGGAAGAAGAATTACATAGGAGTTAACCGATGAATTAATAACTAACGAAAATCCTGTATTCGAGTCAATATTGTACACATATGTATCTAAAAGTACTACGTAATACGATCTTGGATCCACATCCTACACAGTAAACGTATTAAACAGTCCAAACACGAAGCGAAACCCTTCAATAAACCATACTACTCACCCAGAAGCGCCTCGGACGCAACGAAGAAAAATGGTTATTCCCTGCAATCAAGGTCGATCAATTGCCAAGAGATTTATATAGCGGACATCATATTCTTATCACATTTCTGTAATGACCTCGAATCCGTGTCGTGAGCTATGGGGATGGCGGTGTGTACGCGCGTATACACACATGCATAGACATCATACATATATACGCGTACGCAAGTAGAAGAGGCGGGAGTTCCCTTGGCGGAAGAAAAATTGAACGGGCGCCTCGGAGCTTGTTCCTGGAATTGAATCAAACAAGTGTTACCACCCTCTTCGAGTATAATATATCTTCTAACATTCTGCAGAGGGACCGAGACGGATAGCTGCTGGCCTGTTCCAGGATATACCTGATCCCACGTAGAGATCTACGTCCGTTTCGAGATTTTCTTTTTGCGTCCCGTGTTGCACGCCCTCAGGACCGAAATTGATGTTTGTACTGCTCAAAATCGCCGAGATACCCCATTCCATTTTCCTCTCTCTCTCTCTCTCTCTGTTCTCCCTTCTCCTCTACGCGGTGTCACCGCTTCGAGAATGTTAAAAATGATTTCGTGAGAAAGTATGACGCCGCTCGGACCTGGCTGAACGATGATGTACACCCTCCGGTTACTTTGTCGGTCGATATAGCTCTGAACTGTTCGTTTATTGACTTCTTCAACTTTTAATTTGTCGCTGTTCTTTTTATCGAATCCAATGAGTCATCGATCGCTAAACCGCGTTAAGGACAGTTTATACGCTGAAACTTTATCTATCTGAACTCGTCGAAGGGCAGACAATTCCGTGTATTAGTTTCACAGAAGTTTGACCAGCTCTATTCTCCGTGAAAATTCTAATTTTGCTACGATTAGTGTTCGATTTTCGAGGAACGAACTAGTTACCTGCGTACGTTTCTTTAGTTCAAACAAAATCCGACAGCAGAATTTTCCCGATCAAACTGTATCGGTAGCATTCGTAATTAACAGTTGAATATAGTTAAAAAACATGTTCCACCGCGCAATTTGACAAATGTCTACTCTGCCTCGTTATTTTCTTGAAAGATGCAGAACACGAACCAACGACTACACGTTTTGCAAAAGGTGCAGCATAGTATGTAAAACTGAATCACGGCGACGAAAGAGTGAATCACTCGTATCCGACGATAGGAGAGAGGACCTTGAGCGATCAATTGGTATACCGAGCAAGGCATCGTTTTTGGCTGTACGTTTTCCATGGTTGAAGATCACCTTTGGCGTGGTGAGGACGAAAAAGCGGCGCACTACGCGTGTCGCGGCCGTTCCCGTTGACAAGCATTATCCTTTCACGCGATCACCTTTGACTGACAAACCAATTATTCGGCACTCAGCACTGACGAGCCAACTATTTTATCAATCAGCGCCGCCGGGCCTCCTCGTGGGCAGAAGAAACGACGATGTCTTGCGTACCAGTGGGGATCGAAGGAGGAGAAACAACCAGAAGAGAAAGGAAGAAGAAAGACGGTGAACAGAAGCGAGAAGAGAACGGAGAGAAGAAGCGCGGGTGTTCCTCGCCGGAGAGAGCTATAATAGCACGAAACATAATCCCCGGGTGAATCTAACGAGTCCTGTAAGAGCGAGCTGGACCAACGAGGGACGAAGAAGATGGTAGAAAATAGAGATAGAGTCAAGGAGTTTGTTCTTGGCTAGACAGAGAAGAAGAAAGTTTTTCAGGTGTGAGAGACGAGTAAGGATACGTGACTGCAGGACGAGCAAGAGGAAGGAAGATAGTCGAAAGAGTGTAAGATTGAAAGTCAGAGAGGAAGAGGGAAAAGCGGTTCGGCGCCTCTCCGATCATTCTTCAGTCTAGCGCAACGACTCATCGGCTTTTTTTGCCGCTGCGGCTCCGAAGAGACGTTCAAATTGCTCTAATGGCGGACCAAAGAGGAAAGTTATGCCCGACAGGTACTTATCTTTTTCCCAAGTTCGTGTGTCTTTCGGTGCCAACCCTCCCCGTTACCACCTTTTGCTTCCACGGTCTCGTGTTAGCTCTGCTCACGAAACGACCACGGCTTATCGATGGAATCGTCGAGCATTCGTGATCTTTTAAAGATACGTTTCCTTTCGGGGGAACTGTGTTTACTGCTTCCTGGACCGTACACAAAGGAAGTTATATCGAAGGGTCGTATACGAAGAACGTGGCAATTGCGAGAATTTTTCTTATTTATTTTAGACGATCGATCGTTTACTATACAAGAAGCGATATTTAGTTTACGAACTTCGAGACTCAAGTTGTGTGCCAATGTATCGAGGGTGCTACGAGTCACCAAACGTGGCGTCAACAATTTTTATTTTTTAAAACGTTCGTTATTAAAATTTCTAGTAATCGGTCTATTCGTGAGAACGTTAGTTGGTCAGAAAACGCATGCCCACCGTAACGAGAACCTAACGCCATTTTACCGTGGTCACGAGTTCCGTGGCCCGCGAAATCGTTTAGACAGCAACAGACAAGAGGAGTTCGTAGCGGAATCGAAGCGGTGCGTAACTGAAAATTGAGATAACAAAAGAACGGAGTGGCCCGTTCTCTTGGTGTAATTACGGTCGGTCGTGGCGGCCGCGAGCGCGCTTATTATATTTGCCATAATTGCCGAGGTCCCGATTCAATTTGATCGCAGTTGTAATCTCGCTAGACGGACTAATTGCCGACGGCGCGTATCTGAATTCGTGTATCTCTGGCAAACGCGCGAAATTGCCCCAAGGGGAAACGAGACCATGCGCGTTCAGCGCGACTTCACTATCGTCGTTCTTTTAAAAGAGACGATGTCGAACGAGCGGTTGAGAGTTGCTGGCCGAACTATAATCCCATAGCCGGCGTCGTCATTATGTCTACATCGTGGGTATGCGAGCAGAGCTCGCCATTATCTCGTTTACGTCACGAAGACATTGCTCGCGTTCGTGGCCGGCGCAATTCAGAAAATCACTAAGAAATAATAAGTCAGCGCGGATCCTGGCTTGCACGGCCACCGAGCGTTCTTCCTATCCGGCCGATAGTAATTACCCCGGGACGTGTACGCGGATACATCGTCCGTTGGATCACGAGACGATTCCATCCCTTGCCACGTTGCGGAACAGGACCGGGCATCTTCTTTCCCGGAAACTAGAAACCAACGTTCTTCCATCAGATTACGATAAACGCGAGTATTCAGGGCAGATGATTTTGTGTGTAACAAGAATCGAAAATAGGTGACACGGAGTGCATAAGTGGTCTTCTGATCGAAAAATTTGTGGAATTCTAAGCTCGGAGAAACGTAAAGAATTTCTTCCTTAGAGAAGCAATAAATTCTAAAAGTCGAATATACGAAATAGTTCTGATAATTATGGAAACAAACTGTCGAATCTATATATGTAAATCTATCTAGAATATATCTTAGAAGAGGAGCTCTAAATATAAGTTTTAAGATAAATTTCCGAATCCAGATCAAACAGATCGAAGCTTGCAACATTATACGTTATAGACAACTCGTATATGTACGTGGTTACGTAAGCGAAGAGGAGGAGACGAATTAATCGTGTATCGCATAATCGCCTTAAATGAAGCTAATGCGAAGGATCGTTAGATTCCTTTTTACGTTTAATAATGCTATGTTCGGTCCGTTAGTCCAATTGTAATACCTTCATTCAAGGGGATATGAGCAGATAAACGTTTGAAGCGCTAATAATTGAAGTGTTAGGATAGGTGTAATGTCAATAGCAGTCGTTCTTACTGCGGTTTCAGAGAAATCGACTCCATTTGCGGCTTTGCTGACCAAAGGCTAGACGTTTCACAGAGTATCTACTACTACTCACAGCTGTATTTCATCCGAGGTTTTATCCGAAACTGCGTTTCGTGTTTGTAAATCTTTCCTTCGCGTTTTGCCAGAGAAAAAACGACCACGTATATCTTTCGATGGTAGAAAGCTGCAAACAATTGCAATTAATCACGATATTGCATCATCGCTAATTTTGTTCAGCATAAAAGATTTTACATTTAACATTTAGAAATTCTATGACATCATAGTAGCTTGGATATCATTACAGCAATTATGAATTCTTTTTTTTTTATAAATGCAATAAATGAAAGTTCTAAAGTTCAAGCAGCTGATCAATCAGCGTCCATTTTTCTACCTCGCTATTTTTTTTAATTCAATGGTACATCCTTCGTTCTATAATTCTTCGAATTGTTAAATTACATATATAATCAGTTTAAAAAGTCTACGTGCAGCGATTTTTTGCGTTCGAATTACCAAAGAAAGTCGAAAATATTTTATTTTTTATATTTTTTTTATACTTTTTTATATTTCAAGTTCGAAGGGTATATATCGACTTCTGTAACTGGCTGTAGACTGAAATTCGTAGTTTCTTCTAATCGTTGGAGAAATCGTGAAACGGTTCGTGAGGCGGTCTGTCGCCGAACACAACGAATAATAGCCGTTAGGTCGTCGTTGCCGAGTTTTTACGATCGGCACGTCCGCCGTCGCAGGAAGAAAAAGAATCTGTGGCATAGGTGGTATAAGTGGGTCACTGTCGCTTTCAATTAGGCGCAAAACGGCGCGAGAAGAGATGGCTTCTTCGCACATTTGCCGGCGACATCTCAGACGAGCAAAAAGCAAACGACCCTTCGCAAAATCTTGTCTCTTACTTCCATCTCTTCCTTCCGTCTTTCTCTGTTCCCGTCTCCATTAAAAGACCTTTGCCCTCCTTCCTCAATGGGTCTCTAAGTTTGAGAAAGGTCGGTCAAACTCGTGGCTTCCACTTCCCTTCTAACCTAACGATATCTCGTTAAACCTTCCTACTTATTCGACGATCGATATTTGCTTCTCTGTTCGCTTTGATTTCGTTTCGCGTTCTATTATAGATCGATATCTTTTCAACTCTTACACGGTAATGGACAAAAGAAAGTTTAAAAGATAGACGGAAGGTTATTATAATTATAGAAAGAAAATTAATATATATTTGACAAACAGTGAATAGACATAATTCGGAATATTCGATGTAGTAGAAATTTCTCGGAAATAAGATTTAAGAAAGTTGTGTGTTCGTATTGTGAATGGAAATGGCGAAGCCTACTTGTAGAATCTCAAGAAATCGGCGCCAACCGGAAATGATTTAACGGTTCAAGAATGATTTCCTCTGGGTAGACCCCAATCTTCAGACGTATTTCTATTCTCCTATGAAAAGAAAATTCAATCTCGTTCACGTAATATGTCAAAATGTCTCTTTATCTACAAAGAATATGTGAAAACCTGATATATGGGATTTGCCAAAATCAGTTCGAATATCACGATTCTATACGATTAAAATTCTTACTTTTCGTTAATAATTTTCAGTTTCCTCTTCGACTTTTAGTCTAATTACGATTTTAAAATCATATTTCATGTATAACATTAAAAAAGAAACTCGTTGCTTGATAATTACATGCATTTTACAATGCAACAAGATAATATTAATAATGTTTGACATATTTATACGAAAGTTGAAACGTGTCAGTGTACAAGTTAATAAATAAATGATCTACTTTACCATTGCATGCAAATATTTCACAATCTACTTTGAGTAATTCACGAGTTGCTCCTTTCGAAAGAAATGGATTGATGGACGAATCAAGGCCGGGTTAAGATTGACGAAGCGCCATGAATATAATCCCACGACTTCAGCCTCCGGTGGAAACCGACCTGGGTCAACGGGCTTCAATAGTATCTCGGCCTTGCAGTCGAATCTTTATCATCCTTTCTGTTCTCGCGCGTGTAACGGATTCGAGAGGCCCGGTACTCAGGTATCGTAATATCCCCTTGCTGATTTAATCTTTACCTTTTCATTCTCTCTTTTATCTTTATCGAGCGAAATATATCCTCACGTTTAATCTGATCTCTATTAATTACGATATATGCAATCGTGAAACAGGTTACTTCTCGATTCTTCTAACATTTTATCTTGAAAATATTCGTAATTTAAAGGAAGTTTATAAGAATAGAAAATACTTAGAGAAGGGAAGAAAAACGAGAGCAACGCAACAACCATAAACACCGCTCCACGCTAAACTAAGAAGCTGCAAGAACTATCCTCATTTCCTGTCAGCTGACCGTCAACGAACGAGTTCCCGATCCGGTGCAAACCACGAAAACGACAATTCGAGCCGGTTCGTCAAACAGAGAGCCGCTACAAGGCTGCCGGTCGTCGAAAAGGGAAGCGCATCCACCGTTTCCCACGTAACGATTTAACAACATCCCAATTACTATCCCCGGGGCGGGGTGAGCGTTCCGCAAACAGGGCAAAGTCACAGCTACGAGCAAAAAGACAGCCTGGTAGCCAGAGGGCCGCGATCATGGTCTACGCCACTGGTACGCCACCGTTGCTTCGAGAGATACACTTTTTGTGGGTTTCTAGGCCGCTAAGGAGCGAATGAATGAACACGGCTCTTCGTAATCCATTCATGCTTCAAGAGGGTACACCCTTTCTCCTTCTCCTTCTTCAAGGAGATCGCTGGAACGAGAGAGCGAGAGATAGTCAGAGACCCTTCATCTCCTCGGGATCCTTCCTTGTAACTCGCGCTGTTATATTTTGTTTGTCTGCTTCCGAAGAACCCTCCGGTCCTCCTTCCTTCGTCTCTTTCGTCCTCCTCCTCCGTCTCATCCTCCTTCTTCTCCTCCTCCGCCTCCTCTTTCCCTTTTCTCCCTCGTGTTAGACCTCACTTAGACCCCAGGATCTGGGTCAGATTACATGTATACAACTTGTTGAGGCATCAACCGTGGCCGAGGGAACCTCGTCGTCGAACGAGCAATTCGCAAATCGAATTACGACCCGTCGCCACCCCATCGACGTCTTACTTCGATCATTCCTTCCGTCGCGATTAAGCGACATTCCTGCGATCCCTGCGCGTTGTTTCGCGCGCCGCTGACATCGAGGGATCGTAATCAGACGCTGGAATCGAGGAAGGCTCGAGTCGATCGATTCGCCTCATCGTTATAATCGAGTTTCTGTTCTTAGTTTCTCAGGCTTTGAGTGGGGGGTAGTTTTGAGAGAGAAAGAAAGAGAGAGAAAAAAAAGAGTTTGGACGATAGAAGTGGTTTCTTCTCGCTGATTTGAAGTGAAAGAGAGTTATTCATGGTTCTTTTTTTTCAAGATACTTCGTTTGTGTTGAGCTCTGTTTGGTGAATTGACGAGTTGTTAATGGTTCATTGATTCTAGAGTTCGAAAAGATGAGTCTTATCGATGATTCGTAGTGTGAACTGAGCAGATCGAAGCGTTTAGTTCAAGCATCACGACAGATGTTTTCTTTTCTTATCTAGCGAAAGTGAAACGAAACTTAAAAATGTCTACTCATCTGCAAGATTCACAACGATGAATCGTATTGTCTGAAAAACTAAGTTTCGAGGCTTCGTCGTTTGACAGTGCAATTATTTTTCTTTCGAGAGATTCTTGATAATTTATATCATGTTTAATCCGACAATAATTTTGTGTTTTATAATAAAAGTAAAAATATGGCCGTAATTGCTGAAAACGTAAGGTCTTAAAAAATCGGTACTATTTATACCATGTGCGAATGTTTGTCTTGGAACATTTACCTTCTTATTTCTGTGCATAAATTTTCTCCAGCTTTCTGGTTTCGAGCGTTTTAACGAATAACAGTATATCAATGGACGCGACTCGTTTATCAAATCAGTTAATTTGGAATATTCCCGAGGGGGCCGCGTTTCGACCGTTCGTCGTTATCTTATAATAAAACATCTCGCATTGCGGTGAAATATTTCCCGGTCGGCGGTGATTAATTTAGTGCGAATAAAAAAAATGACAAAGGTTTATTTTAGCCACCGCAGCGACGTGCTTTATCGGTGCGTTGATCGAGCCGGGTTACCAGCCAAGTTCTGGTGCAACCTGGAGAACGGCATTCCATCGATTTCGTTGCAGCTGCTTGATCGTGAGTGTTCCCTAAAGTGTATAACCAACGATAGATGGATTTGTCAACAAATTTTTCTCCGAAGTTGTTACCTTACTGTTACTGTTATTACGTAAATTTATATTATTTTAAACAATTTAGCCGTATGAAGTTTACATTATTTTTAATTGTTAGTCACTGCTGAGGAGATATTCTTATAGCAGTGAAGCTAAAATTAAAGTTAACTATTTATAATCATTTTGAAGTAATCTATTTACAGTATGGAAGGAACCGTAATTTATTAAATAGATTATTAAATGATAGAGCAGGACTAAACGCTACATCAATGAATAAATAAAGCTCGATGTGCAGCAGATATTATACAAGATAAAAATGAATTTTTCTATTTATTTTTTTTTTTTTACAGAAAAAAGAATTACGGTATTTGGTTCCAAAATGCGTGACACAGTCGTCTCTTCGTTATAAGAAAATTAATTCTCAAAAACATCTCACAATCAAGATTAAATTATACAGCTGCCAGCTGGAGCCTAAGTAACTCTACATCTTAGAGATAATATTCGTAACAGAGTTTCTTAGAAACGATGACTGGTGCTTTACAAGCAACAAGAACTTGACACAGCTTATGCAACATCTCGTTTAATGTCGAGAGTCACAATTCGATTATTCTCTAAACTTAAACAAGGCCCATCTATGTAAATGGAAAATTTCAGATACCAGACTCGATCACGAAGAAATGTTATTAGATTTTAATGATCGCGTAAGTGCAGCATACTTTAAAAGACGGAAACGTACGTTGCACGGTTCCCAGACGCGGCCAATTAATTCGGCAAACCGGGCAATTAGTGAAATTATTAATAAAAATCGTAATGAAGCTAAATCAACGGTGATAGAAGCCTTCCTGTGCGGTCGTCGGTGGGCCATTGTACGACCATGATGCACCGTTTAATAATCGGCAACGTCTTTCGAATTGTATGTCAATTGGCGACAATAATAAAATTCGACGATGGCGTCGAGACGTCGTTTGCCACGGTGTGTGCGTTCGTCTGCGCGAAAGTCGATTAGTTTGTCTCTTAATTAAAGACCTCGCGCGACTATCAGCTCGTCGTACCGCGTAAAGTGGATTTGGACAGTCGAGGAAATTTTGAATAACCACCGAAACATATCGTGATTCCTTTCGTAGACTTATTATGCCTAGCATGGCAAACAATAATTAGATTGCAATGATGAAAAATTGTGCAAGGCGCAAAGGTACGCGTGAATTCACATAATACGAAAACATGCATGAAATATGCAAAGTAGGTACAGCGCTCGTTATAACATTTTGTAGATGAAACAAATCTCTATCTAGGCTCCGCTTCTTCAGTCGTGTTCATAAGGATATAAATTTGCATAAACATCCACACTCTTATGGTAACAGATTTATTACGTACGAAGTTCCATCGCGGCATCGTACTCTTCCTGTTCTGAATCTGACGAAACCCTATGCAGCTGGTTGAAACGAGAACGATCTTCTCCTACATAGCGAGAAGATCCGTGAAAAATGGCAAGATCGGCAAAGCCCAGGAGCGAGGTGGAAAAGGCAGGAAAAGTCCTGTCGGTGGATCCGTTCTAGGGACGACGATAATTCCGGTCGACGACGTCGGGACGAGAGTAATTGGCGGAAGGAAGGACCGGATGCAGCGCAGAGGGAAGAACGGATGGAACGAACGAGGACACGGAATGTAAAATGGCAAGAGTATTGGCTGCACGGAACGAACGAGACCACGCACAACTAAGATTATATTCTCATTAACTCGATCTCGGCGGGGAAATCATCGGGACGAATGGAAATTGCTCGCGGGATTGAATATTCGACGGTCTTCTTTCGGATCGAGCCCGAACAAGCAGAAGGATCTTGGATATTCCGCTCGGATGTCGATCCTCTCAATTTCCTCGAATAAGACGGATGAGACTGTTTTTTCTCCTTGGGAACTGGTTATGAAAGCTGGCAATCATTTTTTACTCGACGTTCGAGAATAATATTTTGTTGCACCGAGTTCATCAGAACGCCGTTGGGTAATTATGAAAATAATGTTGCAAACGAAGAAATTTTAATTAACTCGTCAGGGTCCAAGCAGTGAAATCATTTCCAGAGATTGCATAAACGTATTTACCAAATAAAATGAGGGCGATAAGACACGACAAACGTATTAAAATAACAGATACGTCGCAAGAGGGCCGTCACACATCCGATACACGAAAAGGAATATACAAACTATGATCTAGCGAGAAATATTTCATCGTGATGCTATAGGATACTTCAATTTCTTCAAGATTCATACAGTTGTAGCGTCCGAATGGAAGGAGAAAGAAAAAGGTGAAGATGAAAGGTTGGATTAAAGCAACGTTGATTCTTGACGAGTTAAACAAATCGTTTTGGTTTTAATTGCGTAATTATGCTTCGTCGATATAAAATGTTGGAGATGACGACTCTCCAGAATATGGAAGTATTTTTATGAGTATAAAATGGATCGTTACAGCTAATTTAATCTTCTTGTACGAAAGTAATATAGCAGAAGAAAGGTAGAATTGTTTAAACTTGGAACATCGAGTTCCAAGTAGAATTTGTTAAGTGGTAGGTTTTCTTTTTTTTGTTTCAAGGCATCGAATATAGGTGCACAAAGGAGTCCGTAACTCGGAGAGACGCCTTCTTACCGGGAAGTCATCGAGTTCGTTTTCCACTTCGATGCCACGGTTCTCGAGATTGATGGAACGGGGCTCGGTGACAGGAAAATTGAAATCCCCCGCCTTCTTCTTCGCCTTAAAAGAATATTGTATATAAAAACGATGTCTGAGTTGCAGAAATTCTCCCGAGCGGTCGGATCTGGTTAAAATAAATTACACTGAAAAGAAGCAACTCGGAAGCGAACAAATTGTCAAGGATGCAATTCGCCGAAGCCTTGCACGTTACACATAATTGAGTTCTAACGAAGATACGGTTTCTCTATATTTGTAATTTATTTCTGGAAATTTGGAACACAGTTGCAAAATTTACACTTATTTCAAAAGTTTTACGTACGAATTTAAATTAACGTAATGATCACTCCAGAAATATAATTCTGTCAGATATAAAAAATCTCTTTATTTACAATAAATATATAGTGAAATTGTTAAGTCGTTTTGTTTGGAATATCAAGTAAAATTCGCAGTTTCTTAACGAAACTCGAAAAACCGCCGTACTATGCGAAGAAACTGAAAAAGTCTACAACTTTTCCACCCTTTGTGAAAGAAACTACAACTTTCCTCCTTTTTGTCAATCTCCTTCTCCACATTCAACAGCTATCTTCCGTTCAAGCTGTTTTTCCGGTGAACGTGTCCGTTCGATGTAACGCGGCTGCGAGCCATCAAGGTCCCCAATAAAAGAGAGGCAATCGCGAAGAAAACGGAGCTTTGGAGCACGCGACAAAGGAGCTCCCTGTGAAATTCACGATTCCCTCGCGACTCTGCATAATCGAATGATTCTTCCGACGATGTCGGAACATGTGCGCTACGCCGTGTGACGTCACGACCGAGATAAACGTTGGAAAGCGGATGGTTATGCAGGAGAACCGAATTTCTGGCCAAGGAATGAAAGAGAAAGACAAGACGGTTAGTATTAGGTTGTCCGAAAAGTGTCTTTCTTTCGCAAACGTGATTTTTACAACAGTGCACTTTCGTAGAAACGCGATACCAACTCTGCGAAATGTCGCGGTGTTTATCTCGACAGAACGAAATGGATCGTACGTATTTTGACAAAATAATATAAAACAAAAAACGTTGTGCTATTTCTTGATAAAACAAAAGAAACTTTTCGGACAACCTAATACATTTACGATTAGCCATAAATAAATCTCGTACCTATTGTCTCACCGACAGAAGGTACAAATTTTATTAACGAATTTCTCGCGTTTCTACTTGATTCTTTTTAATATCCAAGCAAAAGCAGTACCCGTTTAGACATCCCATTATTTGATCGACGTTCGTACTAAAAACGCCACGAAATTTTTTAACAATCCGATACTACCGTTTCGAAGATTTCGTTACAGCTTCTGCTTGAAATTAGAATCTGTCCCCGAGTGTATATACACGTTTCACTGTGGAATCGGCGAGATTTCGTGCGAGCGAAGAAAAAGGAAGCGTAGGAGAAGCGAGAGAACGTGGAAGATGAACGAGACGAAGACCGGGAAGAAAGAAACGGGCAAACTGTAGACGACGAACAACAGACACAGAGTGGAAAGGGATAGAACGACAAAGGGAGGAAACGTGAAAGCGCGATAGAGACGATAGTAACGTAAAAGATGAGAGAGGAAGCGAGAAGACGCTATGAAATTGGCAGTCTAATAAAAGAAGCCAGGGAGGAATCGACTGCAGTGGATCGATCCGAGACTGCATTTTCATCGTGATAACGATCGCTCATCAAGGATATACCTACTACTTCTTTTATCTCCTCTATTCTACTCCCTCCACCAGTTCTCCGATCTTTTAAAGCGATGATCATTTTAAGGTATCGCGGCATGGTCCATCTTTTCTTTTCTTCTTCGTCCACGTCCACTTCTTCTGCTTCTTCTACTAGCTTGTTCTTCTTGTTCCTTGTTTTTCCTAGCGGTGTTTTCTTTTTTTTTTTCTTCGTTCGAAATACTTTGTACTTTTATTCTCACCCAGAACGGGGCTCGTTTTTAATGATAGACTTTTTGGTCGACTGCCGCGGTGGCCCGTCTGTTACCGGGCCGGCCATTGTATCGGACCGATAATTAAACGTTGCCAAACGCGAACGCGCGCGAACGTTCATTTTGTACGCGATTACGCTAAACGCGATAGTTACTCTCCTCGCCGATTTCTGTCTCCTTTGCTGGATGATGAACGAGAAGAAAGACTGGGTTAGTGAATCTGTGTTTGAAGAATTGCTCGATGAATAATCGTTTAAGACGATACCCGGTCCTGAACGTTTAATAAATAACATTCAACACACTAACTTGCTAATAGGTGTATAAATCACAGACACTAAACTGACCAACTCCATCGAAGTTAATGGGGTGGTTTAAAAAAAAAAAATGGAATTGATCGGTTCTACTACCCAATGGCTCGTATTATACCAACGACTGTAAATACACTAATAGTTGCAACCTATAAAGACTATAAGCTCGCACGTGTCGTTCGAAATAGCTACTCGCATTATACCGATTATTATTAATGCCACAATCTGTATTACACATCTTAAATGAGTCACACTCCATGGGGGCAATAAATCTCGCAATTACAATCCGGGAAAACGAGTCGCGGTAGTTACGAACACAGTATCGGACATGTTGCCGAGCAAAAGGTTGTTCACATCGAACGAGGCACAGTTAAAAACGGACGTTTCAACGAATCGGCGGAATTAATCGGTCTGTCGAGGCTAATCGAATGCTGGTTCGAGCGAGAGATGCCACTTAAGGGACGGAATATGCTCGATATCTTAATTTCGGACGGTGTCGTCGCGTGGAGCGTTTCAGTCAGGCGAAATGCACCCTGGAACCGGTTAACGCGACACGCTGCAAACGGATCTTTAATTTCGTATCGAGGTAATGAACGTCGGCCCGCGGAACTCGCCGTTTTCTCGATCGTCTGCGGAACCGTGAACGCAATCTCGCCGGGTTTTATTGGAGCTTCGGGCGATTCTAATGGCCCGTAAAGGAAAAGAGTTCGATACGAGGCGCGGATCTAAAGAGAGAGAGAAGTTTCGAGAGAGCTGAAGCTATGGCCGGAATCTACGGAGCTACTTTATTCGATCGGTAGAATCGCGATCGTTGCGGTCGAATTAAAACCGATCGAGGAAACGTCGTTAGTTTCTAATAACGAGACAGATAAAATCCGGACCTCTCTTTTTATTTAGGGATGCGTTCGGTGAAACGTGACTTGGATTATTCGTGGAAAGTGAACGTTCGAAGATTACGTAGTTTGTCTTAATTCTTCGAATAAATCTTGACCATTTTGGTTTCGCTCGCGATTGGAATTTAAATCGCAGATCTGCGAGGCTTAGAAGTTCAGAAGATTATTTTATCGAGTGGAAAATATAAAGATACGAAGGTAAAAAAACAAGGAATTGAAAGGTTTAAGAGTAATTGAAAGGTACACGAGGGATTTAAAATTCTAAAAGTGGATTTGCAGTGCAACTGAAAGATCTTTCAGAAGACTATTCAGCACGTACTAAATTGCTTCAATGCAACAGTTTAACATGATAAATGGAGCATTCTTTCTATCGTTACGATGTTCTTAGGTTTCTTGGAAGTATTCGTGACCCGTGATACGGAGAGAGCTACATCGGATCCAAGAAAGCAAAATGATGGAAGGAAACCATACTGATAAAAGTGTCAGCGTTTCAATCGCGTGATATCGCTTGAATTTTTTAATTGGACCGTTATCTTGGTTAACAGTGCCCTTTGTTATTCTTCGATTCTTCGACAAGTCATGCTATATAACCGCTTTCGTTGTCTGTCATTGATACTTAATTTGCTCTCGTAACTTCCTGTATGAATTAAAATATTCTTGTCCAATCAATCTAATAGATTACGACTTCGATTCATAAAATAGATTTATGCCAGAAGATGTTTGTACTCAAAGTTTCATTATCGTTTATCATTATTATCGAATCTCTACTCCGTAATCCTATTCACATTTTCTCTCCAATCGTTGAACAAGCAAGTATCATCGACTTTTACGATCAGCAACATGCTCCGGGTTATCTACAACGTTGCTCGTACTCCAAAACATTAGTCGGATAAAAACGGATGGGTTCGATAATTTCCAAGGAATCGAAGAAATTGAAGGAATCGAGGAAATCCATATGGTTGCTCGAAACGATCGTTGAACACACAACGAGCAGAACATCTTCGATTTTTCTTTCTTCTCCATTCTCCATGGCAATCAACATATCAATTTTCTATCTCGATGTTGCTCGTTCTATCTCTCCTACTCTTCTAATCGTATTCTCGATGAGCGAAGAGAAGAGAAAAAAAAGCGAAGAAAGGGGGAGGCGTCGCGATCTCATCAGCGAGCAACAAAGTCCTCTTTGTCTTGCAAGTCCGCGATTGTATTTGGCCGGCGCGCTGTTCGCGCGTTACTCAGCCGCGTCTCGATCGAGTAAACACGCTAATCGATTTCAAGGATGAGGCAAAAGGAATGGACACGGCGGCGAGATAGGGCGACGAAGAAACGTAAATCGAGGAAGGAAGGGACGAATCCTGGCAAGAAAGGGAATATTTATTTCGATCTTCTTCTAGAGATTTTATCACTTTGTAGCTCCATGTTGAATTCGACGATTGTAATTTGACATACAATTGCGTCAACGCAAGAAAAATTAGCTCTGGCAATTCCCAGCTTGTGACACTATATAGAACTTTCGCTAATTACGTAGCTAAATTACTGAGCGAAAGAAACCAGAAAGAAATTTTCCTCTTGAATTATGAGAACAATCATTGGATTTAAAAATATGAAAATATGAAAAATTGCATAATCTCCAAATACGGACTTAATAGAAGATAGTTTCATGCCTCATCGAATCGCAGGGAAGAATAATGAACACTTTTATGCTCGTTGTACGTCCTCTGTGTAGTCAAATTACGGAAGTAAAAAAGTCGTCGAGAACCAGAATTCGCTTAATCATTGTATTCGCGTAATTACTACGTCATAAGCGAATGTTCCCCCGCGTCATTATTTTCCCTTTAAAGTCCCTCCTTTTCGTTCATCCTCGTGTCCGGTTACTTCATCGAATCGCTGTCATTACTTCTTTACTCGCTCGTGGTTATGGACCGACGAAAGTACTTGCTGAAATACCTACTTAACTTGATCGCTCGTCTTCGAACATTGTTCTATTCGCTCTCAGTCCATCGTCAAACCTATTCTTCCAATTATACAATGAATCCCTTCGCATGAAGTCTTCATTCTCGAAAAGTAAACTTTGATAGCTATAACCTCGATAGAAACTTCGACCATTCGAACAAACGCATTGACAATCTATACTTTATCGTTTGATTATTTCCAATTCTTATAACGTCACGCACCATTCTATTAGTTGAAATAGAAAAAAAATGAAAAAGACGCGATTAACTTGATAAAGAGCACGACTACCGAAGGAAAGCTGGGAAAAACAAATTACTAGCGAAAGAAGAAGAGACAACAGGGGAAGGAGAAGCAAGGAGAACAGAGGTCGATCCTCCTGGCAGGATTCGCGGCGAAATCGGCGGTTAGAAACGGCCATGAACCATTTTCGCCCTACGAAGGAGCAGCGCACACAGCACAGACAAAATAAAAATGCGAGGAGGAACAGCGACCAGGCGCTCAAAGCGAGGGAAAGGGGATACTAGAGAGGACACGGGAGAGAAGAGAAAAGGAGAGACGAAGAGAAGAGAAGCCGGCCAACTTCTCTCACCCGGTTTGGGCTGGCTTGGCCTTCCAAGGGGCCAGCCTAGACTCACGATTCTCATCTCTTGTGCTGGTCCACCGCGAGACGAAATTCGTACGTTGCTTCTTCTTCTTCTTCTTCCTCGTCTTCTCCGTCTTCTTCTTCTTCTTCTTCTTCATCTTCGTCTTCTTCTCGACATCCCTTTTAGTATCTTCTTCCTTCCACGTAAAAGGACGACAACTAACGCGTTCTCTCTGTCTTGTTCCTCGGGCCAGTCGCGATTTATTAGTCGAGCTAATTAATAGGCTAACTGGACACGGGTATGCGAGTATGCGTGCACGTCGCGTCGGTGCGAGTTTCGTGGAAATCGAGGCAACGATTCGCGATTTATTGCCGCGCGAAAGATTCATGGCTTCGGGCCGGGCGAGCTTTCCTTCGCAGCGATCTCCAAAAGCCTTTTTTCACCGAGAGGAATAGAAGGTCTAATGGCATCGACGCGATCGTAGCACTGGAATTCCTTTAATTCGGATGTTCCCGCGATGAGGGATCGATCCTTCGCAGCCAAATTCCTTTCAGCTTGGCCGCCGCGCTGCCACTGTAATTCGACGTTTCGATAGCACCGCCTCGAGACCGAACCATCACGATCACGCTTTGGTAAAAACTATGCCGCTGCTGGAATTCACGCGGCTACAATTCTCTGTTTACTCTGGGTGCCGCAGATTGGTACATAATGAAACAAATAGCGCGTGTCCTTCTTTAGACTTCTTTTTAAGCAGCAAAGTTTGAATTATGTAAATTTTTATTAATTATTTTTTATTATAGTATCATTAAATATTAACGAAATATTATTAAACAGTAATATCGAGGAAAATCTTTGATCGGTTGTCTACCACAAAAAATTATACTTCTATCCACGTTTTCTCTGATTTCTGTAATATCCAAGAATTTACATACGTCTTTTATGATACTATACGAACAATTGCATCGTCTTAATATATCTTCAATTCCAAGAAACGCCAAATGTGCGGATTTTCTTGCTTTTAAATATTTGTACCGATCGAAGATTTATTTGCAACATTTAAATTACGTGATAAATAGCATTCATGAACTTCCGACCTCGAGATTATTACGAATTAAGCACATCCTATGTGATATATGGATTCCCAATAAACAGCGCATTATTCAACTTCATCAAGCGATAGTATGAAAATTTAGAAACCTGTTTAAAATCCAAAATTTAAAATTTTCCATTCTCCAAAGATTACAACCATCGTCTAAAAGGAAAACACCGTTAAAATTCGGAGAACCTTGAAGACTTTTCCCAATGTAAAACTTTCTAAAATAAAACTTTCCATCCCCATAATAGCTTTTTTCACACGGCTTCATTACAAGGTCCTCGTGTAGCAGAAACATTCTTGTCTTGGACTAAGGAGAACAAATAATTAATAATACAAAAGTAAAAATTGCTACTCAATTACTACTCAAATAATGTTCACACCGATTGGAAACTATTCGTCTAAATATAAGATGAAAACTACCGTTACATCAGATGCTTCTCAATTAACTTTCCACCGGAGCGACAGTTTTTTAACATTGTTTCATTGCTTGAAACAGAAATATTTTTCTCTGAATCAGCGGAACAATTAACGACCTTCCATTGTCTGGGCATGAAATTTGAACGATTCGCGGACAAAACCAGCGCAGATTAATTCCGCGTTTCCGGTCTCTGTTGCTTTTCACAGGGTGTCCCCGTCCTGAGGCTCGTGTCACGGCACGTCAGTCGCACGCTGCTGCAATTCAACGTGAAATCTAAGGCGTCGTTCACACCGTTGCAAGCTTCGTCCTCCTTGGTTGTCTCCTTCCTCGCCTGGACGTTTCTCCGGCCCGTTTCCGGCCTCGATCTTCCGTTTCCTTCCGTTTCTACGCCGTCGTCGATCCTGCAGCCCGTACGATCGTGCTGCCTCATCGCGATCCGTATGGTGTGAGTCATTTCCGGGCTGGAGGATCGCGATTCGTGATCAGCCTCTACCTCCGAGTCGATATCGACGCGAACGTTTCCGGATATCTCGGCACAGATGCACTTGGTGACGTCTTGGAGATCGAGGTTCGATAATCGTGCACGGCTCGGACCTGGAAACGAAAATCGAATGAGCGATGATCCAATTTTATGGTATTTAATTAATATTAATTTTTCTTTTCGTTCTTCTTCTGGTTCAGTTAGCGTAGAGAATGATTTATGGTCACAATGGGGAAATTTATACTTTGGCGTGGAAGATGGTAAGAAATTAATGGAGTGCAGTATGTTAGGCGTAGCGCCCGTGCACCTAGAGACTGCAACCTGTTTAACGTCAATGTAGGAAGTGGAGCTTAGTTACCGACTGATAATTTTTTATAATTGAATAATTTTGAATATTAATTTTTCTAGACGATATTGGTGCTATATCAGAGGATTATCGGCAATTTTATTACTTTTCAATAATTAAGTAAATTAGCAGATGAACTTTTCTACCGTACAGTGTTTTAAATATATGGCCGTAGGAAATATTCTACCATATAAAATATAAAGTTAGACGTGTAAATTATTTCTCGCTGTTAGTCGAAAGTTGATCAACCAATTTCTGACTATACAAATTTACACAACATTTATCTAAAAAATGATCAAAACCATTTTGCAAATTTTACATCATCTGTATATTTAATCATACGGTTTTAACTCGTCCAAGGTTTCTCGCAAATCGCTAATCGATACTTTTAACCATCTCGAACACCAATCAACCAGCATCTCGAAGCATGTTCCAAGTCTTCCAAAGCCCGTAAAGAGGCGAACAGGTTGTCGATGCTCGCTAATCTTCGTTTCTCGCGAATCGAACGAACTTCTAAGGGTCTGTGCATAAAACAGATTCCCTTACGCGCTCGCGAATACCAGGAATGCCGCTGAGTAAACGTTCGCCAGAACTGCAGACTTTGAATTGACCTTGGACGATGTTCTTCGTGCATTCCTCGAGGGTTGGAGCTCCTTTCGTGCATTCCAGGAACTCTTTGCCTCTTCTGCGTCGAGACTTCCTCGACGATCTCTTCCTTCTTTCGAGCTCCGACTTCGTCCCTGCGTCGTTCGGCGTGACCTTATCCAGAAGTTCGTCCAGAACGTCGTCCTTGGTTTCGACGACCTTGGTCCGTGCACTTGCCTGTGATTCGATCAAAGGAATCGAAGACTCTGGAAGCTCCAGAGAGACGATCGTCAGGAAAGGTGGCCTCTCCTTCCGGATCCTCTCCAGCCACGACCTATAACTGTTTCATTTTCACGATCACGATTACAGCGTGGATCAGGAGCTGACTGAATTAGACTCAATTTTCTGCTTGGGAAATTGAGTTTCGTTTTAAGCATGGAATTGATACCATCATCATTGATACCACGCTGCTCGTCTTATTTGAATCAATCGGTGTAAGCCTTGGTAGCTCTGTTTGCTGTGATTTGATTTTCACTCTTTACTTTTCTGATTTTTAAAAGATATGGAGAGAGTATTACTTTAGGGTAGATTAATTAATTTATTTAGAACGTCTTTGATTAGTAATTAATGTATTTATTTTTTAGATTTGTATATTTAGAACGTCTAAAAATTGAAAGTTTTGTTGCAATTACTATATAGCATAAAATACGTTAAAATTACTTTTTATCGAATATCAGGAAAGATAGAAGGAATCGATTGATCTACCATTTTCTAATCTTTTTTTCAATTTCTCGTGTTTTCGAGTAAACAATAATTGGTTTCCAAGAGCTTTTCAAATGTCAGTCGTGATTTCAAGTAGGAAGTACTACGAGGAAGTTGCAAGGGAAGCGAAGTAACAGAGTAAAAAGAGAAACGAAATTGTGTGAAAAGATGAAGCAGCAGCACTTCGACAACGAGAAGAGCTTCATCATGATGAAGTTACCGACGCTTTTCAAATTCACTTCCTAACGATCTTCCTTCACGATGACTTCTCGTCGTTTGAAAAGAACCAGCCTAACGAAATGATACACTTTATCTTCGAGATCGTACAAGCGTCCGACTATTGTGAAATACTAAATATCGTTTCTGTTATAATACACACAGGAATATCTTAATAATATACACAATGTATATTTAAATGTCCAATTCGTCTATTTTATACCAAGTTAGGCAAAATAGAGAACTTAAGGACGAACTATAAAAAATTCGGATCTGTTGCTTCTGCAAATTACTAAAAACACACAGATGCCTTTGATAAAATTAATGTTCACTTTTATTAAGATCAACATATAATTATTATTATGCTGTGAATTTTTTAATATATTTTCTTTATCTGGTAGTTGTAGCGTTAAGTAACAATGAAACAAAGAAAACTAAAATGAACTCAATGGTAGATCGTGACTCTATACAGCTAACAAAAATCTTTCAACGATGAAAACCTTCAAATTAGAAATTTCTCGCTTTATTGGATTATCTAGAAGATTTTATCGCCTCGAGTGAATTGAAAACAATCGGCTCGTAGCAAAGCAGACTCGGTACAGGACAGAAAACGTGGGATAGGAACGCGTCCGAAAGCGGTCGATAAATGGGCCACGATAACGAAAGCAACGGGAGGCGACGAAGAAGAAGGAATTCTTTCTGAGAGACGGCTGATCCACGCTGGTGGTGGATTCACGAGAAACGAGAGCACGTCCTAAACTCGCAATAAACTCGGTAACCTTGCCCGGATCTCGAGCTGTCCCGGGGTCAGCCTCGAAATATAATACCGTGCTCGTGTTCACCGGAACGTCCCGTTTCGAACTGAAGAAAAAGACGAATTCCCGGAGCGCAAGCATTTGGAACAATGAGACGGCACTCTAGAGACTCTGGATAGACGAAGATAAAAGAGAGAAGAACGTCGACGATAATGACGTTCAGATAGACGTTCGTGCTTTCGATGCGATAGCTGCTTTAATAACGTTATAATGCCGGCTGCGAGGGCACGATCGCCTTCGAGGCTTTATTAAGTCGCGCGGCACCGATCGTTCCTTCTGTCCCGACAGTTAAATTTTAGTGCGTTTAATTACGGGTTCCTACGTCACATTAACGGGCCAAGCGGATCCTCGGGTAGCGAACAACGTTGACTAGGTCGAAGTTTCGGTTAATCGCCTAGGAAATCCTGTCTCTGGGGATTCATCCGTCTCTCAAAATTGTTGTTTGGCGATTATAGGCGGAGGAAATTGTAATATCATGCTTCTTCCCTTTAGAACGACGAATCAGTTAAGTGTAAATGAGTAAATTTTGCAACTACAAAATATTGTTCATTAACATACGTCGTACAGAATTTTTGTAACAAAATGTATGTAATGAAAACGCGCTGCTTTGCTAGAACTGTCTAATCTAATAAATTAATATAATTAAATGATATGGATAATCGATCAAATCATATTGGAGGAATAAGTTAGCTCATAGACAATCTTTCCTATATAGAAATTTCCTTCTTTCAAAATGATCGCTCTGTCAACTACTGGTTTTACGAGTACAAAGCAGTTTTCAGAGGAAATATTTCGATCTACAGGAAATACATGTCCGAATATACACTACATGAAACATCGATAGCGCAGAGCGACTATCGCGTCCCGAGTGACTCGCATCGATCGCCGATGCTCCGAGGGAATTCCGAAGTTCACCGCAGATCAGTGACAGTGCACGTGCGGTCTCGGTTGCTACAAGAGAGAATACCTCGAGGATCTCCTGGAGGAGGGCACGTAACCGGTGGTAGGATGACAGATATGGCGTGCCGGAGACTGTGACCTTGAACTCGAGGGTTCCCTCGCGCTCCTGGGGTCCTCAAGCGTGAGGCGCCGAATGTAGAGTCCTGGCACCTCCTCCGCAAGCTGATGTCTTCTCCTGTACGAAGCCACAGTGACTGGTCCAACCGATTCTCACCATCGATCATCCGCACGTCGTTCTTCTCTTTCTTTTACCACGCTCTTCTCTTTTTTATACTTCTTTTTCCTCCCTCTGCTTCTTTTTATCTTCACAGAGAAACAGTGAGGTTGAACTCGAACGAAATGACCTTGAACCGTGATCTTGAGACGGCCAATGCAATCGCGGAGGAGACTTTTCGTTGGAGAAAGTTGAAGAGTTTCCGACAGCCGGCAACGGTTGTTGCAACGAAACGTTAATGGTCGACGATGATCAGATAGCCAGATCGTTCGTTCGGTTTTTCTTCGCAAGATCCGGGTAGATCATCCGTTGTGGATCATCGAGTAGCGTGTTTTAGCAGCATGGCAACATCGTTTGGAAATTCAAGCGGTGCCGGGTCGATCGACGAAGAGAACCTACGGGTAATTGCATGCGGTTCGATTAAATTGTCCTACTAGGTTGCGAAACGTGAGGCTAACCGGTCCATGGAGATCGTGCGAGCTTGTTTCTACAGCGATCGCTGCTTTTGTGCCGAGATTGTAACGATCATTAACGAGATCCATGATACCAACCGAGAGGAATTATTAACGCTAGTTTATTGAATGTGGGAGGAACTGTACTGTCGTCGAGTTTAAACACAACCATTACAGGTTAGTAAGATGATAAGACGATCGTCCACGAATAGACTTAACACCTATTTTCTGTTCTCTAATTTCCACGTGCTGCGATATCTATCTGTGTTCTTTAAACAAGCAGCTAAATAATTTATTACATTTCCGCGATAATTAATTTGCAAATTATCTATATATTCTACACAGTTGGAAGTTTCTATTCGATTAAGAAAATTTCAGTGTATTTAAATAGATTAAAGAAAATTTTTCCTAGTATTCCAATAGTCGTACCAATTGTCAAATCCAAAACTATTTTATCAAAGAGACGCGATGTTCGCTAGCAAAATTAAAGGTTAAGAGGTTAACACTGTCCCAATACCGCAACTTTGACGCACCAGTCACGGTGGCGTCTTCCAATATAGCTCATCCGACATTCCTTTGACACTCCGAATATCCTGTTTCCCGCGATTCATCAACGCGAGGGTATACAGGTCGATCGAGAATCATCGCGGCGGGCGTATCAAACGGTACGTCGGTTTCTGGTAATTCCCGATCAGCAGGTGGTCCGATTTCGGTAGACAGAGGTGGCGGTCGCGCGAGGACCGGCTTTCGAGACCGTGGCAACGCATTAAAAGCGTTGTTTAGCAGGCTATTTCGAATGTTGTTCCTCCTGTTCTTGGCTGCTGGCCAACGCGCGTGGGATAGATTAACTCTCTCTCTCTCTCTCTTTCTCTCTCTCGACTATAAACTCTAGTGTCAGAGCTACTTGCCGCCGGGGATCTGTCCGACTGACTGACTGACCGGTCTCGATTTTTTGAAGGAATTCCTTCTCTTTCATTCTGTTCTCGCTCGTGTTTCACACCGGACCACCGGTACCGTTCCGACGAAACGGCCATTAATTCGTAACGATGTTTCGCGCGTGCGTTCCGGCCTCGAGTTAATCGGCGAAGGAACGTTAATGGCGATAAAATTGGTGATTAACGGGAGCGCCGCGAGCTATGTTAATGGGTCCCAGAGGGAATTTCGTTGTTCGGTAGCCGACGATATCAGAACGGCGTTCAGCTTTTAATTACAGTCGCATTCGCCAAGCTGAACGCGAGATTATCGCGTGTACTATGTTTATTTGGTCGTTTGCCGATCTCCCGCTAGAATTGTATTTGTACAAGGGAATTTGAATGATCCTGGATCAATTGGAAGATTTATTGCGCCTAAAGTATGTCCTTTTCTTTTCTCTTTTCCGTATAGAGAAGAGTTACGTACACAGGGGAATTTAAGAAACAAACGTTACTTTTGCAAATGTAAATGTATTCAGTTAGGGTTGCAATGTTAATTGAATGCGATTTGCTGGTAAATTTATATCTTTACGTAACTAAAGCAATGAAATCTAACGTAACGTAAATTGTCTCGTTAACTTTGGATATTCTACGTAATTTTGTACATTTTTCTGTGAACTTTTCTTCTTTCTTCTCTCTCCTTATTCCCTTCTCAAGATAATTCTAATAATTACATAACACAATGACATTTTCCACGATCCCGAACAAATGATCTCCAAACATCCCGAGGCGGTCTGTGCGCCTGTATATCTGGATACTCTCGACCATTCGTTTCGTGGTAAAACAATGTATTGCGAAAAGCGAAAGGAGCACGCGGCGATCGAGAAACGTAACGGTCCGGGACGGAGCCGATGGAGATTAAGAGCCGATTAAAATTCATGGCGTGTCAGCCGGTATAATTCGATTTCGTAGGTGTTCGTGCAGATCGAGTTACCCGACTTCTACGGCCGATTTCTTTTTTCGAGCAGAAACGCGAAACAGCCGATGGCATGGGACCACGTCGAGGACTCTACTCGCGGGAGAGACAAATCCCTGTGACGTCTATTAAAATTGAAACGTGGCTCATTATCGATTCGTCACGCTAACCGAGCGTGAGGACAGCGCGACTTACGGATTCCGCTTGGATCGTATTACGCGGCATCTGATCGTTTCCTTGGACCAAGGACGCGCCTCACGATGATAATGCAAGATGATCGGTTCACGTCGACGCGAACCACTGTCGAGAGCGGTTGAAAGCGTCCGAAGCTACTTGGTTCACGTTAAAACGAAGATTCTATTCCGGTGAAACGAACAGTGGACGACGAGAGTCGTGATTCCTGTCCCACACGAAAGAAGCGATTTCGTTTCATTTCACGAACGTTAGCTGAAGTGACGTTACACGAGACCAAAGAATTTGGACTGAAATGTGGTAAAAGAGATACGCAGGGAGTAGAATTATTTTGAAGATTTTAAAGTTTGCTATTGACGTTGGACGAAATGACAATATTGCAATAAAAATTTTGCAATTTCTTTTAGTTTTCGCTCGCGTTCTTCATTTTTTCTCACAAAGCACATCCTCGAATTTATTAATTAACATTCTGATAGCGAAGATTCCACTACGTAAGATTACCGTAAAGAATCAGAAATCTTTTTAAATTCGCGAAAAACCCGAACAAACCAACCGAACAACCATTACACGAGACAAGCAAGCTGTTCTTAATTTGGAAGAAAATATACTCCGTCCTATTCATCGATTACCACGGAATAAGCTCTTCCATCGTGTATTCTTGCAGCGTTACTCATACGATGCTCTCTGGGGGATCAATAAATAAATCGAATACAGCGGACGGAAACGTTGTCCAACGAGCGCCACGAGCAATTTCATCGAACCGATGTACCACACTGAGAAAGCAAGAATCAATTTATAAAGGGGAATCGGACTTTCATCCAGCTCCATCATCAAAAGATCACCGTCCGGCCGATTCCCAGATCGATCTTCGTGGGTGGACCAACGAAGGTAAGCCTGATTCGCAAAAGAACGAAGACGCGCGAAACAAAACGCGCTTAGGCTCGGCGAACGGAGGAGCGGAAACTCGGGTGGGGAACGAGAATGCCAAGGCACAAATAGAATAGCTCTACCGGCGGAAAGCAGAGGCACAAGCGAAGGAACAGGACAGGAAACAGAGAAAGTTAGCGAAACAGAGGAAGATGCCAATCTCTTCGCGGAATATGTTTACATTAAAGGCGCGCCTTGAAAAAAAGGCCGGGACGAACCGCAAACTGCTTAACGAGTCCTGCTCCTTCCACCCCCGACCCTTCTTCAGCCTTTTCTCTCTATACTATACTGCCACGAAGTTGCATCGCGTGTGCACCCACACACCGAGATCGCGAGTAGATAGCGATGGACTCGAGTGGCGGCGAATTGTTGAAAATTATGACAATCTTCGTTCCATTTATATCTGGAAATTTAAACGTGCAAAAATACACAGAGTGTAGATAATACGGAAATATGTGAAATTTCCAGAGGAAACTTCTCGTTCTGATGTTTAGACGATGAAACGAATTTATTCAGATTCTAGATCTTTAATTCTAATTTTTAATCCCATTCCTAGAACTATAAACTCGCATAAAAATTCATAGTCTACTCATCAAGATTATACGCTTGCCAATTTTCCACCCTCTTGCAAGCCTACGAAATTTCTAATTCTCATCGTGAAGAATTTCTCTCTCGAAAATTGCTTAAAAAGCTCGCGACTTAAAAGACCGAGCACACATCGTCGTGGCTGGTTCATGCACACAATTCACTGTGCTCTTTTCTTTCCTTTTTCGCGTCGCCGACGAATTTAACGCGCAATGTGTCCAGCGTGTGTGGACGAGAGCGAGCGCGCGGCCGCGCGATTCACTAGCGCTTCGGGGCGAATTTTAATTTTCACGAGCGGGATGCCCTCCCTGTGTATTGTCATTAGAGAGAGGCCAACGACGGCCAGCAAGGGGGAAAAGTCAGGCCACGAATTATGGGCCGTGAAAGGGGACGGGAGAGGAGCAAAGAGAGAGAGAGAGAGAGAGAGCAAGGGAGAGAGACATCCACGGTGTTATTAGATTTCTTGCAAATTACTCGCGCGTCCCATTAACGAGTCCCATCTGTCTGGATTACGAGGCGAGCTCGGCCGAGCTCCGTTCCGCGTCCTCTCGACCCCGCCGAGCGATTTAAAGCGTTATTCTCTCTCTCGTCGTTGCTCTCCTCGTTTCCTTCCTCGTTCTTTCGGGGTTCGTGAATCTTTTCCTCTTTTTTTCATTCCCATCCGCGTGATCTCGGAAGCTGCTGTGAAATGGCGCAACGATTGAAGGATCTACATTGCTATCGTCAATTCTTTTCTTCTTATTGTTGCAGGAGATTTGTTACGAATAAGGACGAATACGTGGTGTTTTTAACATTGTGTGTGGGACTTTTAGCGGGCGAATTTCGTGTTTACGTAAATGGAGAATTTTTGTCGTTCCTCCAGTCAGAGATAACAATTGTTGTTAAAGTAAATTCGAAATTGGTTATTACGAGAATAATTGGCTAATTTTAGCAGAGAGAGGGTATATACATAGAAAGAGTTATGCGGATGTTAGATGTTGTTTTATTGCTTGTTACGCATGAACTTACTACAACGAATGGGATAATGTGTGCCTATATGTTTTCATTTTCACGTTTCACATTAATCGAAGATAAAATTCGTGAAATAAAATTCTTACAAGAGAATCTCAAATTCAAAATTTTTTCGATCGGTGAATCATTTCAGACTACGATTAATTTATTATTTATTATACACGTATAATTAAACAAGACGTTGTACCGTCTGGTGGGGGCGCGAATTAATGCGGATTTGCAGAGAGAGCGTGGTCACTCCTCGGAGAGACCACCCAGCGCGGTGGTCGAAGGTATCGCGATATCGTATCGATCTTTCCCCCGTGGCCCGAAACACACACGCTGCTGCGGGGGAGAGAAAAAAAAAACAAGGCAATTTCCGAAAGGAAACACGTGAAATCGATAGCCGCTCCGGGTTCGAGCGCGCCCGGGACTTTACGACTCTCTCGGAGAGCTGCGTGGAAAAGTCACGACCACGCGGGGAAACACCGCGGCAGACGAGGGGGTGAAAGAATTGGAAAAGTGGAAATAGTCCCGGCGAAATTGCTAAGTCGAAATGGGCTTCCTTGAAACTTTCGTAGACGCCGTTGTCGTGGGCTCTTCGATTTTATCGGGCCGAGTCGAATGGCCGTGTAACTGTGGTAATGGTCGCGGTGAACGTGGAGGAAAATTTGGGGAAACAAATATATTGGCCAGCCAGTGTGTTCCGTTCGAATGTGTAGGTTTGGATGAAATGTAAATTCAAATCCGTGTGAAGACAACTTTTTATGGACAATTTTAATTCATACGCCGAAGCATGTGTACAAGTAGTTGAGTAGAAGTTACGAAATACTATATTGGATATTTTTTATCGCCAAATAAATAAAGATCGTCGTGATTAACCTGCCTATAAAAAGCATAAATGTGGTGAAAAAAATTAAATTGCATATTTTTGTATAGCCTGAAGATTCATATAGTGGGCAGTTTGGTAAAGTTTATGAATTACAGTATAAAGTTATCTTATCTTATAAACAGTTTAATCTTACCAATCGCCCTGTATATATTTTGAAGCACGCTAACAGAGAAGAGAAACCGCGAAAAAAATTAATTTCATGGCATTAAATATTTTTTCTCTTCTTTTTTAACGATATTAAATGGCAAATTCTAAGGCATTAAACGTAATCGAGACAACGTGGGATAACGTTTATGAGATCGAAGAGCTACTTTATTACAGTGAAGCGCGAAATGTTGTGTAAAATCGTTCCGCAAAACATGCGAAAGTACCTAGTTCGATATCAGATTGAAACTAAAATTTACGAGCAAAAGAGAAAGAAAAAAGAAAATTCAAGAGGCACGATTCGAACAAATTTTCAATGATCACAAGAGCAATCGAACGATTTTCATAAAAATTACTTTCACGGAATTTGAAGCAAAAGAGCCACTTAAACCGCTTATATACATATCCCGGAATTGTTATTTCGTTCTTCGATTATACCTTCAATTTCTTTATCAATCACCGTGGTTTCACTAATTATCTCCATGTAACTATCAAACCTACGAAGTTTCTCTCGACCAAAATCCCTCGAATTCACAGGAAATTAGCGGTTTCCAATTATCGAACGTAACTCATCAATTTATTTTGTGATAAATCTGGTCGATTCACGTTTCTCTGGATTAAACGGCGAACACCGTCTATTCTGATCAACGCCCTTCGGCCTCGAATCGAGATTTTATTCCCGATCCAGGATACTTTCGGGGTCCGACTATGTAATTTTGATTCGTTATTCCGCGAAACTCGAGGAACTCGAGGGTAATTGGCCAAATTGCCAATCCTGCCAATCAATCGTTAAATATCAAGGATAACCTGGCCTCGCTCTCATGGCGTCTGATCCGCGTTTTCTGACACTGCTTTGTGCCTCGTATCTCTTTGAATTTGTATTGTAACATAATATGAAGATCGTAACGGAAAAACATGATAAATCGATAAGTTGATAAAAAAAATAATTAAAGTTCAATCCATTATTATTAAAAATTATTGAGAACATGATATATATCTCGGCATTATTCTGAACACTTAAAAAATATTAACTGTTACAAAATTGATTATATTATTAACGTTCGCACCATGGACTTATAGAACAAATTGTCTCTACTTTATATTAAAATATTTCCTTTCGTATGACAATTTAACAACATAAAAATCAAATAGTATTGCAAATAATATCGGTCTATATCGTTTCCAAATTTTTGTTCCGAGCTATAATTACAAACTAAATTTCTAAATTGGATTTGATATAGTTTTTCTATTTATACGCTTGCCATTCTAAGTTGGCACAAATGTACGAAGACATGCATGCGTCTATAACGAAATTGGAATAAACTTGTTCGCATGTTATAAACGACATGGTAAATCGGCTTTGCGACAGCTGCTAATTTCGTGGAACGGATTACGCGACAGGTGATAAAAGAGACGGAGAATATCAGAACAGTGCAACGGATGCAGAAGTTGTCTGTTTGATGGTCCTGTAGCTTTCGGCCGCTGGTGTTTCTACGAGATAAAAAAAGAATGATCGATGTCGTGGGTCGATGCTTTTTGTCATACAGCGAGTAATTTGGCAAATGCACGATATATGATGATGGAAGGACAGCTGCTCTGGTTTATTTAAATGCATCGGTTTTTAGAGAGACCTCTTTATTGCTCTGGTCGCAAGCCAATGCTCGTGACAGGTTATGCGATGCGTTATAATTTAGCGTCATTGTAATTTTGATGTTTTTAATATGCAAATGATCTCGAACAAACAAAAAAAAGAAAACACGCGATAAATGAATATTTAATATCGGATGAGATTTGATAAAAATTATATTTTTTAATTGCTCGAGAATATTTTTCGACCATGAGAGATAGAAAACAATTGAAATATTTTATATAATTTCAATATTTACGAAGTCGTGTAAATTCAACGCATATCAGTTTACCATAAAATTTTGAGTAAGCCGGACTGAGCGTGACGTTTAATAAACTTCTAGTTGTCCAAAATTCAGTCCCGTTTCCATTTCGGCGACTTATACCGGAATATTTTCGGCGTATCTGTGTAAACGCAAACAAATGCAACATTCTCTGATTTGCTTCCTTACGTAGCACTCTGATCTTTAGACGCTCATATAAGAAGACAAAGTTATATCTTTAATAGTTTCGGAGAAAATAGTTTGTGATACGTTATGTATGAGTCAGCTTGCAGAAACACACGTGAATTAAACGAAATTCGGAAGAGAAAAGGAACAAGTCAGGAGAGAACGACGCAGAGATACCCAAATAAACTTCCGTTTTTCCTCTAAAACAGTGTTGTCTCCGACATTTTATGGACGCTTTGAAATCATAGCTGGCGGCGCCAGCGCTCGCGTGCTATTAAATTTCGGTAAAATGCAGGGGACCAACAATATGAACGATATTTCGTTGTGTATCGTAAAGTAAGACCACCTATACGTGTGCGCAATAGCTCTGAATTCTTTGTCGTCGTCGACCATCGTTTAATGAAAACTGATCATTTTCGTAGAATATACTTAAGGTTGCTATTTGATTGTTTCATTTCTAAAGAATTTCTTAATGATAACAGGGAAATACATATGAAGAAATAAAGATTGGTTGCGCTTGCCTCGCACGCGACAACTTTCGTTGTTAATCCCGTTACTGAACTTGTTTAAATTATCTAAATTTGTTTGGATTTAGAAGATAGAATTAAAAACATCAGTGAAAAAATTGTAAAAAAAGAAATTGTAAATTGTTACTTAGTCTTTTAATTAGCAATTTTAATTCGATTACCTAAATACAGAAAATTGAAAAATAAATAGAAAACTACGTATTCTGAAAAAATTCGTTCGAGCTATTAACACTCTCCAAAATACAAATATCAATTACGATCCCATAATGTTAATTATCTTTTTCTGCAAGAACCTCGGTACCTCGTCCAAGGCGACGGTAACCGCGCTGAAACTCCGTCAAAATGGCGGCGAACGTTCCTGGCCCCGTCGTCTTCTGTCCTTTCGACCGTGGCTCAGCGCGACGAATAAATTTGCCGGCGAAATTTCCGGGAAATAAAAAGGAGGCGGACGATGTGGACGCCAGCCAGCTTACGCAACGCGATTTGTCCCGATATTTCTACGTCGCTCCGGGTCGGCCCGCTCTTTGTTCTGACCATCGTGCGCGAGAGAACGCACGCACGCACGCGTACACATATACATACATGCATACACACATGATAGAAAAGAGAGAAAAGGAGCGGTTTCGTCGACGTTTAATTTATTTGAGAGACCAAGACGCCTCCTTCTTCGTTCTTGTTTCTCAGTCCGCGGCGAAATTTCGCGGTGAAATCGAATCGAATCGGATTGTGAGACGTCGCAATTTACCAGGATCCAGACACGTTGAAATGATAAATCGCCGCGATCGCCCCACCGCCGGGGGCGAACGGTCGAAATTTTACGCGGTCAGCCACGATTATAGCTCTTACCGAGTCTATGTCGGATCAAATTGTTGCCGATGGATCACCGATGGTATTTTACTTCGACTTTTCTTCTCTGCTCGGTTACAATTCCGCGGGATTCTGTATATATACGCATATCGGTAAAAAGCTACGAGTTTTGGATAACAGGAATGAAAAGGGAAATCAATTTCGAGTTTTAGTTACAGAGAAAAAGAACAATCTCTTGCTCGCGTGGTTTGTCCATAGAATTAAGGCAAATCGTCTTTCGTTATAATTTTGGAACAAAATACAACGATAGTGGCGATCTGAAACGATCAAAAAGCAACAAACACGCTTGCAAATATTAACAAATTCTTCGCCTTTCTACGTTACCAACGTACACAAGTATTATTCAGAAAATTCCAGAGAAAGAAAGTTACCGCAAACAAAATTACTTAAACACAGTCGACAGAAAAGTAGCTAACAAGATTTCGAAAATATAGCAGAGAAAGTTACGTACCTGACTTTCAGCTGTACGCAGTTCAGGAGTTTACTAAAACGTGATAAGAAACAATCTGTGAGGTAGATAAAAAATGGGGTTGCGTCTCGAGTCACGTCTGAGCACGAACTGGCGTGTTCCACCTTTGGCGCTCGACAAACCCTCGCGGGGGTTGGTATCATAGAATGTTCCGTGTGTGCACACCTGTAAGCATTTCGACATATCCGTACATTTTCGCGTGCACAACTACACACTACAACGCGTTGATTCTATACTTGTAATATACATATCGTACATGAAAAATAGATGGTGCGAAACGAGGTTAAGCGTTCCAACTGGTTGTGGGAATATTTTGTCCGCATAAACTGTGCTCAGATATTTTTATTCTCGAACATTTTATTTTCTGATATTGAGACGAAGAATAGTAATCGTAATCGTACAATCATATATATTTTTATAACAGTAGCTTATCTAGATATAACGACATTAATTTATAGATTTACCTGTACCATATACGACAAGAATAAATTTAATAATTACAAATCATCTCGTTGTTCTTTTTAACGTAATATCGTAGAATCATAGAAGAAAAATCAATGACTTACAACTTTTTAATTCATTAATGAAGTAAGTAAGGAAGATTACTTGGTAAGAAATACCTAGATCATTTCAACGATATTCAAAGCAAAACAGAAGAAACGTTCAAGCACATCGATCGCCAGGAACGCGTGACCACCTCTCCCCCATCATACTTTCTAGACGAAGAAATCGTCGCATGGCGTTGAACCGGTCTTACACGAGAACTTTACCGTGTCGTCGGCCGTAAACCGTTCGGGAGACGTCGCGGAAGTTAAGAGAGAGACTTTTCCGTCCGGTCGTCCCCAACCCTCTGCCGAAACAATAATAATTAGTGCAATTATGGGTGTAGCAACCGCGTCTGCGCACTCCCGTGTCACCGTATAAACTTGCAGCGATAATTTACAGAGTTTTCAGCAAGTGATCTAACGAAAGGAGCCGGCCGTATCTCGGTTGGTCGTTACAACGTGCCGAAGATCTCGCGAAATTGCCGGCAGGAATCGTTAATTACCTCGCAAAATTGTTCGACTTCGTTCTACGACGACGACGACATCGCGAGAGCTGTACGGTGCACGAATTACCTCGTTTCTGCATTATTCATATTGTTAAATGCGTAAAAATCGACTCGCGTGGAACGGAATTTCTGAACAGCCTGCGATATCGCTGTAGGTATCTCTTGGCACGCTACCGGATGGGGAATCTTTAACCATCGGAAATGGAACACTCTGGCAGCGTTTTATTAGATATATTATCGATTATGCAAGATGGTAGAAAGGATCGAACGAGATAATTCATTTAGAGTGTGGCATAGAAGTAGGTGAAGATTGAAATTAGAACAGATGACATTTCACGATGGAGGAGGTGGTTTCTATGGAAGCAGAGAAGAAGAGATAAATTTAGAATATGTCAGGGTAAAAATAGCGAAATTAACCCAGCCGCTGTTGCGTCTTTACACAATTTACCAAATTTGCCGGAAAGTCGCTGATGAAACCAGAACCAGTGGCTGCACAACGTGCCACCTGTCTCCCGAAATGCGGCTTAATTGCAAGGTATTTTTCCGGGATAAGGACGAAACCGCAAGAAGAAGTAAAAAAAACCGGTCCATCATTGTCGGTGGGGTTGGTTTTCGAAGCGGGCCGCGCCTCTCGTTAAGATTTCATCCGGCGAGTTGGCCAAGTATACGGAGGGGTATTGCGCGAACGGGGGTTGGGTCGGGGATGTGTTTCGTGTTCGCCGAGTGAAGGTCCTTGTACGGCTGTCGGGCAGGGTATTATATATGTATGTATGTACGATATTATGATACCCCGACCCGGTAGACGTTGTAATTCCGAAACTGGAGGGTAACTATTGTCCCGTACCGTCTGTTTGTAAAGTTAAGATGAACCGGCAGCGCCGGGTGAAACGAGAGTCACGTTACGGTAAAGTACGTTTTTACCTTGAAGCTTATTCGTTAGAAAGGACGACGGGGTTAATTATGATTATGACGTGCTACGCGGAGCCTTCGTATTCGCGGAATTTTAAGGATACTCGTTGGGACACTGCGCAACGGCAAGGACCCACTCCAAAAGGAACCCATTGTTCCTACGGATGTCGTGCTGGATCATCAATTGGTTGCCCTCGTGATAGAACTTCCTTCCTAGGGATGTGACGAATTGAAATAAATTCAGGATCGGTAAGGTTACGGAGCTTTCGTACGAATTTTCGTAGAAATTATTTGCTGTCGTTTTTTGAAACTCGAGACTCGAAACTTTTGTCTCGTTTTCATCGAGAAGAAAAATTTAGAAATTCGAGAAGTATATATAACGACGTATAAGAATATCGTTCCTCGACCATGGAAATAATCGATAGACTTGGAAATATTTCTCTTCAGGGTCAACTGAAAAAGTAACCAAATAACACGATTTTCTCACAACCTCGGTTTCTACGTGCCGTCAATCAACTGGATTTCTCGCGGCTATTAAATTCGTCGCGAGTTAAAAGGCAGAGAGGAGGAAAAGGTTCGAATATACCGTAGACCGCGTTATCATCGATCGTGGCACGAAGTTTAACTCGGCTTAAATTACTGAACAAGATCGATATAACCAACGCGAGCCAATTTACGTAGCAGCAAGTGGCGCGATTCGCGCGCGATAATTGCTTGCGAACTGGCAAATACTATCCTCTTCTCTTCGTCTCACTTCCTCACCTATTTCTCGTCGGCTCGCTCTTCCACGTTTGGTGGATACACTCGGTTTCTCTCAGGCTGGCTCGCGAGCTCTTTCCTCGTCCATCACTCACGTGCCCGTTCATGACTGCTCATTCTACTGACAATAACAGGCCTCAAAAACTAGAGCCTGGCACGAGAAGCTCTATAACCCGAATTATATTGCTTCGAAAGGTATTTTTTACAGAGGAGGGGCATGGTTACAATTTTAGCGTTTCTTTGAAAACTGAGGCTCGAACAATTGACCAATTGAGACGGTAAATGATGTAAAAGTCAGAAGTAATGATCTTCAGTTTAAACGAAAGACACAGTATTTGTTAACTCCTAACGATTCATAATTGCTGAAATACGAACGAAGATCGATTGGATCTTAAAAATTTATATAAATGTCAATGCAACAGTAATATGACGAAGAATATTATTCCAAATCACAGTTATTATAAACAAACGTAAATGTAAATGAAATTCTTTACATGTGCATTCTCTATTTAAAACCATTCTCAAAAGATGATCACAAATATTTTTTCATGATGTCACAATTCTTTATTTACTACTGGCATTGGATATAACCAAATTGGAAAAATACTACCTAATAAATATATTCGAATTTTATAGCATCATTTTATTCTTCTCAAGAGTCAGAGCGAGAGAGAGAGAAAGAGAGAGAGAGAGAATCAGAAGAAGAAACACGACAAATCAGCTACTAACAATTGCCGGGTAAATAAACGAACGTCAGCATCGCGAGGAAAAATCGTAAATTAAGTCTCCAGAGTTTACGATCGGTTTTGTTTGTGTGATTAATAATAATCCTGGTTCCCAGTGTCAGTCGGAACAGCGTCATTAGAACGTCACTCGCTTATCCAAGAAACATCGACGGAATTGGTCGTAAATCTCGCGGAAACGGCGTCTCGCGATTACGGTGAGTGTCGTTGCCAACAAATTCAGCGTTGGTCGAACTCGAACTCGCCGGGCTCGAATCGCGTGCCCGTCGACCGTAACGAAAGAGCGAAAAATTCGATCGCGACGCGAACTCATGACCGAACTTCGCAGAGAACCGAGAACCTTCCTCGATCGCTCAGAGAGTCGTTAAAGTGTCACGGATGTCGAGTGTCCCGTTGCACTCGACTTTACACGCGTCCACGTACTTACACGTTTCTCGTATTCGACGTACAATGGAAATGTTAAACGACACGTAGAACCATCAGCGAGTTAGTTTGGAACAACGTTATTGCGTTGTACTACAGTTAGTCGGAAAAGTAAGGGGATAGCTAATAATTAAAATTAATTCAATTAAATAAATTAATCGAATCGTTGATTATATTTCTGGAAATCGTTCGTATTGTACGAAGTATGTATCTTCGATACGAATTAGTACAACGTAAAGGAATGGTCGACCGATCGATGAAAAGATTTCTAAAGACACGACTCTATCACTATGTTAATTTAAATACTAATTATATCTGTGAGAGGCACGAACTTAAAGCGAGCCAAATCAAATCTCATTCCATTCGTCTTGCACGATCACCGTAATCGAACGTAACCATACACCCCGAAGAATGTGTAATACGTCGAAAGTCTGAAAATATCTGTATACGTGTGTAACAAAACCTGGAAAGATGAAACCTCGTCGAAAACATTTAACTGTCTGAGGACTAATGCGACTAATTCGTATGCACCGGCTGATGTTCGCGAATCTCGAAAATAAACGAGAAAAGAATGCCACACGAGTCGTACAAAACGTTTCGTTTTCCGAAACGATGGCACCGCATCCTCGATATAAACTTTATATCGCTCTAAAATCCGAACGATTTTTAAACTCACGATCGAAAACGTTCGACTAAAGGAAGAGGAAAAAGAAACGTGAATCGTGGTAGGGGGTGGATTGCGTCATCTGCGTCGGGATGCCAACTGATTTACATGTACGCGGCAACATTTGCTGTCACATCAATTTTAATTATTCGGCCAAGTCTCTTAAGCAGCGCGGAACCATTCCTCTTGTTTGCCCCGGTACGCCACCGAAAGGCCGTGGAACGAGCAGTCGTAAAATCGTTCTGGTCGACTCGGAGCGTTTCACGGGAAACTACGCGCCTATTAAAATCGGATTCTCAGAACGCGTTCTACTAACGAACGCCGGACTGATCTGGCTGGCATAAACTGTTTTTAATAACGCCGGCAATTATCGCGTACGAGAGAAACGGTCGACGCGGATAACCGAGCCGAAAGAGAACGTTCCCTTAACCTTAACCGACTGAATTATTCGCCGGAACGTAACATTTCTTTCTTATTTTCCGTAAGGTTATTTCAATCAGCAGAACTAGGTATTTATTATTTGTTTTTTATTAAATTCATGAGGACGAACTTATAGAAATTATAAATAATTGTTATCTCGATAGTTGAACATTAATCGTGTAATTATATAATGAAATTGAGAAACTGATAAAAAGCCGAGTTTGACTTCTGATCAGCTCGAATAACCTTACCTTACTATATCTCTTTTTTTCCTCTTCTTTTCTTCTCCGTAATCTTCCTTTCCTTTCCTTTTCGGAACATTTCGAATAAAATAAATAACCATTCCTCTCGATCGTTCTCTATGCGGTTATGAGAAAGAAACTGGCATTAAGACGTCGAGTGATCGCGCGCTTATGTTCAGCAAATGTAATTTCTCGTTTTATATGTTATCCTGCGCTTGTCAACGTGCAGCCAGTTGAAAGAAATATGGTTATTAACTATGACGATAACGACGTCCGATGTGGTTTGTTTCGCGGGACTGGTTTTCGAAATGGCACGCAGTCATTAAAAATAGAAAGAGATTATGCAGATGTAGATTCAGAATCGGTTAATTCAACTGATATTCGATGGTATAAATTAAATTGTTTATGCCGTTGCGAAATATTTGTAATGATATACAAATTTGTAATTACGCATGGAAATTTCGTTGTGAAGTCAAACTTTAATATACGTATACGTGCATATATACTCAGACTTCACTCAGCTCGAAATTAATTAAAAGATGCCGCACAGAATTTATAGGGAAATCAATTAAATAACTTTATATAATGTCTGTTTTTGTACATATCATTAAGATAAATAATTTTTATGCTTACTATAAACAGTTCGTCTTGCTTCTATATTTGTAATTATCAAGCCCGTTTGGAAGGTTACCGGGGAAACTGTATGGAAAGGGGAAAATTTCCTTCGGAAGGAATAAAAATGGAAAAGAATGAATTTCCTGGAAAACAGAAACGTAAAAACAATTCAAGCCGCGTACGACTATTTCCCCGCAATTGAGAAGCGTGCTCGCGTTTCGTGTATCGATGCCAGCCCCTTTTGCAGCTCTGTATTGAAGTCACGTGGTGAACAGTCTTGTTATCAGCGAACCACTCCCCTTTTCCCTTTCCCACGATATTCCTCTTCCAATAACGCAGCCTGCCAACCCCCTGACCTTGTACACACATTCGCATACAGTTCGGTGCGTGTGCCAAGGCTGAATAATGTAGGGGATGATTTTGGACCCTTCGGGAAACAATTATCTTCGCCTTTACGCTTCAAATTAGAAATTCTTAATAAAATATTTTTAAAGTATCATTTTCTTTCTCTTAAATTTCTGTTGCGAAAAAGGGAGAAATAGAGATAGATCGATAGATAGATAGATAGATAGATAGAGAGAGACGAATCTTTCGAAATTTTTCTACGATCGCAACTTCCTAAAATTACTACAGTAGCAATAAGATTACCATAGTCGATTAACGCGTAAAATTACTCTTAAAAAGTTCTCGAATACTTTGTGGAAAAAATTCTGTAAAAAGGAGCCACTTAATTGCGACGATCAGATTAAATAAACTCGCGAGACGCGGCGTTTAAACGAATCAACACGGTCGTCCGGCGACAACGGTGGGGAAAGCTATTTTGAATGGAATCGCTTAATAAAGTCAGAACAATGGCGTAGAGAAACACGTACGACTGGATATATTATATATAATCAACAGTGAATTATATCTATGTCCGGGCGAACGGCACGAGGCATTTATTAGAAGGCGCGGAGGGTGGTGCAGAATTACGGGCTTCCGGCCGTGGCGAACAGAACGTCTCGCTTTTTCATTTATACGCCAGTAAACGACCGGTCGTTATCGGCCGACACCTTGGACGGTTCTTAAGAATTTATTACGTGCCGAAGGGGATGATGCTCGTGTAACGATTACTCGGGATAATTTCGTACACAGATACGTGGCTCTTTTGGGGATGAAAGAAGAAAGTGCGCCTAGGTGATACATTTCCTAACGATCGTTGTCGACGGATTTGTAATTAAGCAATTTTCTTTTCTGCTGTTCCTTTTTCTTCTTGCGCTGTAAACACGTTGCAAGGGAATTAAATACAGGTTCGGTTATCTTATATTTGATGTTAATACGTGGTTGCGTCGGAGGATGTTGTTACGTGGAATTTTTGTTGCAACGATGCAGATCTCAAAGCAATTGTTACACCATTACACCATATCTAGTCCGTCAAATATTCTCGTAATATTTTACACGATAAATTCCGTTTTTACGCCGTGTCTCGGAAAGTTCTACAAAAACACAATCAACCCCCTTGTCGTTAGACAAGCAGTCCCCTGAGTTAAAGAAAACAGAAAACAAAAGAATAATTCAGTATCGACTACAAAGAGAAAGAGAAAGAAAGAGAGAGGAAGAGAGAGAAAGGGAGAAAGCAACGTGATTCCAGACTCGGCGTCTCCCTTTAATTTACCTCTCTTCGATGGAGAGAGACACGGGGGCGCATAGAATGGTCCCTACACGGCTATCCTCCGAAAGTTAGCCAAGCAAACAGACCTACCCCAATTTATAAAACAAATCAATTCGCTTTGTCGCGCGCCACAAAGCGGACGCTCGCCGCGTGATTATTAAACCCTCGCACAGGAATTTCACGTGCCAGCGAACGAGAGGCTCGGCTCGCAAAAGTTTTCGCGCGCGCGACAGAAAACGCCCGTCCCGAACCAGTCGAACCACGACGTTGACGACGTCCAAGAGGGAGGCAGACGAGGAGGACGAGGAACCGAAAGAGGACGAGAAAGAACAGAGAGGGTGAGAAACAAACGCAGAAGAGAGATGGGTGTATAGATGTGGTTCGTCGGTGTTGACGAAGCTGGTCGACGAGGTTGGTCGACGCTTTTGATCTATCGAGAATTCGAAAAGGCCGAAGGGAACCCCGTTAAAACGTATCACAAAGGCCCTCGCCAGTCCCCCCTTTTTCTTTCGCGGTAGTGGCTCCGCGAACCATCCGCAAAAAGAGAAAAGAGCAGAAGCACGAGCCGGCAATATACTCGATCGGATTGGCTCATTGAATTTTAAAATTTCAAATAGAGTTAACGCAGACATCAGAGACGAGTGAGACGACGGGCCGCCGCTACCGCCGCGCCGCAACGGTACTTCTATCGGAGGCGGCTGCTTCGAGAGACGAACCGCTTTTAGCTCGTCCTCGCCCACGGACCACTCGTTTTTTCGTCCTTTGAGCACGGAAATTCCGGAACGAGTCGCGAGAGTTAGAGCCAAAAGTACCTTCTATATAAAAACTCCTCTCTCCACGTATTTCCAACCTTTTTTTTCTTCTTTGCTCGGTGTCCTCTTTCGTGTGATATTCGCACAAATTACGCCCATACGAGACTGATACGACGAGGAGGACGCTCCGTTTGGTCCGCGGGTGTTTGTTAATGTTCGTTTTCGCGCAACCAGCCGACCCGTGTATAATGCTCCTGCCAGGCATAGCGTACCTACTTTTTCAAAAGTACCGGTTAATTAATTTAAACGGTCGACCGGCGACGATATTAGGTAGGGCGACGTAATTTCCGCGTTCGTACGGACTCGTTTGTGCCGCTTTATCGATTAACCGGCGGCCCGATAAAATCGCGTACACGCGATTCCGTTCGGATATTATTAGGTCATCCCGTGGATCTTCCTGGATTGAACTGATCGGAACGATGGTAGCCCTGAACGACGCTTGATTTTGAGCGTTAGGCTCGATCGAAGATGAAAAGACTGGTTACGGTGGATCCTACGATTTGAGCAATAGAAGGGCTATGAATTGTAGGCGAATGATAAACCGTTTGAAAACCAACACTCGTCGAATCTTTGGCCTTGATAGCTTGCTTTCGAGATATTTTCGATTTTATATAGTTTACTAACGAGAAACGTTGAAATTGTAAATTTCATAAAGATTGAATCAAATTTATCACAAGATCGTCACTATTTTTACAGTGTTGAATGTTGTTTCTTGGAAGAGTGGGTTTTATCATTTACGATAGACAATTTTAATCGGACGATGGAATTTAATTCGCGATTCTCTTCTTTCGGCCGATCGTTTTTAAGACGACGACCACGTTTACCGGATCCCCTTTAAGAACTACAAACTGTGGCGAAAAGTCGACGGTTGCGGAGTCGCCTTTATGGAGATACGACCCGGATAATCTCGCGACCCTTTTTCCACGGGGATAGCACGCATAGAAGGGGTAAGTTTTCCGATCCTAAGTTTGCTCACCGTCTTATCGATGGTTAAGAAGAAAATTTCCCCGATGAGATTGCGAACCAGCTGCATAACGAGCAAGCTGCTACGTGGGCCGAGCAACGGGCTTTGCAATTTATCTCCTTTCGTATTTCCTTTGATAAACTGTTATTGCACCTGTGTGCAAGTATTAGAGCGGTAGAACGATTCTTATTAGATATATTTTTATAGATATAAAAAGTGTACAATAAGTGATTCCACTAAATTCGAACTTCGTAGAAACGAAATTTAATACGCATTGATCTAACATTATTATTGCATTAAGATTAATATATTTTCATTAAAGGGAAGTATAATGTCTAAAGAAGACGAAGGAAGAAAGAGATTCACTCATTTTGACGTAATTTCTCCTTTTATAGAAATTATAAGATACCCGTTTGATTCATTCTGTTCCTATAAATAATTGTATTAACCTAAATTAGGGTGTGACATTTATCTATATGTAATTTGTATCGATTAGTAGTAGATTCGGTTATTGATTATTCCGAGATTGCCAGTGGAACAGGCAGTATACATCTATGATATAGTTCCACGTATAGGAAGGACGTAGTAGAAACAGGCGCTAAAGGTCAGACAACTTAATAGCTCAAGGTTTATCTCTATTTATATTCTCAATTAAATTTCTTATAAATTATTCATTGGCCATGTCATGTTTAGTTTATCAATCTGTGATGCATAAATAAAGAACTGAATCACAATTTAAAAAATTACCTTGACTGCATTTATTGTCTTTTAAATTAGTATCGATCTCTTTAAACACGTCCATGTTATGTTAATTAAACGAAATACTTACACAAGTGTATGAAGGCTATTATAAAATATACATTGTAATAAATACTCTATTAATGATTAGCATTGTCAAAATCAATAACTTGTAACCAAATATCATTCACGCAGAAAAGTCCTTCAGTGGAATCAGACTGCCCTGAAATCAGAGAAGCCTTGGAGTAGGTTTTTTGCGAAAGACTGTTCAAAGAATAACGCTCTATTTGCATAAAAAATTATTCATTAAACAAATCGTTTCAACAGCGTGTACCAATAAAACATCAATTAATATCTGCTTTTAACGTTACATTTTCATTTTCTTAATATACATTTGTCCAAAAATATTTAAACCGCTTTTCCTCTATCCCATTCTACCCCTCTAACCCCGCATCTCCTCTCCGAAGACCACGAAATACAATCAACAGTTGCCAGAAATGCACTAACCTCGTTAAACGTAATCCGTGCTAGTCAGTGAATCAGAACAGCGCAAACGTTCCGAGAATCCTCAGTACCCTCGCGCATTAGCTGCTCCGGAAACACATTTATCCTTGGGGTAGGTCTTCTTCCGCAGGTTTCTCCTTCAAGAACGAAAGACCTAAGGGTGGCCCTAATTCGTCATAACGTTTTTTGTATCCCAGCACGCGGCGAGCCTTGTTATCCGGCTACGAATGAAGGGCTTTATCGGTTGTTAAACAGTCGTTTCCTTCGGCTGAAAAGCAGCTAAGGATAGAAACAGGCACCTTCGTGTAACAAAGATGAAAGCAACGACGGGTGAGAGAAGGAGGGCGAAGCTAAATGTAAAGAGCGCGTACGATGGATTTTACGAGGCGATTAAACGCGTCGACCGCTAATTGCTTTTTTTATGATCGTCTGGGTAGATCGCGGTGACTTGGTCGGATTTCGAGCGCGTGGATGTGTCACGTCAAATCGATCGTAAAAGAAGGTTTTGCATCAAACGCAAAGTCGTTCTACGATATCTAGTTGGACTACAAAAATCCTCCAACACTAACAACAGAAAACTTTCATGTATATATCGCGTAAAGGATTTCTATGAGTATTCGAATACTTTTGTGAGTCACGACACGTTCCATTTTATTAAAATAGTTGAAATAGAGAAACGGGCAGGGCTTTCTCGACCAATTAAGAGGCAATCGGTTACTATGTGGCTAGCGTTCGATCACGAACGGATGATCGTGTGTAGTGTAACGGCTCGTTCGACAACTACTCGGTTCACGATCGGTTTTATGCGTCCGTTAGGGACGTCGTTAGTCGTTTTTCATTAGGATCGACGAAAGTAGGAAATCACCGGTATCCAGATTACATTGTACGCTTTTACGATCGGCACGCCGAAATATCATTAGGTGTTATTCTTTCGTTTAGGCTTAGCAAGGTTTATCCTCGCGCGGGGATATAATTGGAAATCGACCTTTCGTTCGGCTTCTTAACCAGAGATAGTGCTCTTTGTGTAAAGTCAATCGACCGGTTTAAGACTATTGAGAAACGAAACCTTTTATACAGCCCCAACATTGTCACTTCGTTTTTTTTAATTCGCCGTTTATCTCTAAAGCAAGTGGAACAAAGCAACGGACTGACTGCTCGATTTATTTCTAAGAGAGGACAAAATAACTAAAAATCGTAGCAATAGAACAAGTTCGAAGTATCATAGTAGCAGAGTGTTTGAGAATTTTTTCTTTAAATCGTAATCTACTCTGGAAATACGATTTTCGACAGTGTTGTTTCGTCGAAAGAATCGCTTCTGCGAAAGTTGCAGCTTCTCGAGGCGTAACAACGACTCAAGGCAGGACAATGTCCCCGGTGTCTTTAACTTCCGCCCTCGGGGAAACTTTCTTGGAAAGGGATGTCGACGATGCAACGCAAAGTCTTTCCACCCGCAGCTATTCATGGTACAACAGTCTTAAACTTTCTATAAATCGTTCATTCAAACTATTCTATCGAAAACGAAAAGAAAAGACCAGAGAAAACACGTAAGAAACTTTTGAAAATCCTCATCTAAAATTAACAATAACGAACAACGATCAAGTTATCATCCACGTGTCGACTTAACTCGTCTTCTCCTAACAGCTATACTCGTCATTCAGACACTACGTCTCGTATATTCCTTTCCAACCAAACCCTCTGGTATCCACGCTACCAGTCAAAATTCGAACCAACCCCTTCACCAAAGATTACCAAAATTCCGTCGGAATTTTTCTTAAAATTTTAAGGCAAGCTCAGTGGCGCTCTCTGGCGTGGCTCTCGCCAATCGATACGGGAGTTCGAGGGTAGACGTATCTTCGAGATGGGGGATTAGGGTGCGGCGACGTGCAGAGGCCAGAGAAAAGCCCGAGGAACGTGGTGACGAAGGAGGAAGGGGGAGAGTGGAAGAAGGTGGAAGAAGGAAGGTTGGATCATTGGAATCGCGGAGGGTTGCCGGGGGTTGTTGAGGGGTTCAGGGGTGTTTGAGGGGAGGAGAGGGTAGACGCAAAGAGGGTCGATTCAGCGCTGGACCAAGGTCCACTCTCACTTGTCAGGAGGGAGAAGACGCGGATACGCGGCGGGGGTGGGGCCGGTTGAAGAGTGTGAGAGATGAAGAGGACTGCGGAGGACACGAGTGAGAGCGAATCGAGAGCGAGAGTGAGACTGGCTTGACGGGTAGCCGAAGGGGTGAGACGCCAAAGGGTTCTCCGTCTCTGTCGTTCTTTCCACCACCCTTCCATGGTTTCTCTGTTGCTTAGCTCGCGCTCTCCTACACGGAGAAAGTGAACAGTGGTGGCCAACCGGTGGTTCTCCGGATAAAATAGAAGCGAGAAACGTGAGAAATTTGTGTATAATAGTTTCTTTGGATGTAACGTGTTGGAGATGCTGATGATAAATGGTTTTCTTTACGATCTGATAGCGATATTGGTTTGTTATTGATCGATTGGTAAAGGAGTATTGGCAGATATTCTTGGAATGAATTGTGCTTTGGCAACGTGACAACTGACCCAGTTTATTTAGTTTCGGGCTGTCTTTCCTAGAGCTGTCATATCTGGGCGGGTTACGAGTTATCGAGAGAATTTAATTGTTTCGCGAACTGGATGCCACCAAGTTTATCGTCCGTGGGTTTAAACGGCTAAGTTATCGTTCTGTAGTGCTAAGACGAAATTCTTGCCGTAAGCTTCTTAAGGTGATAGTTACATAAATACCTGAACTCTTTAAGAAGTTTCGTACTGAACGTTGAAGTGCGATAGAAAATGCTGGATGCGGTAACCGAGACGAATTTTACGACACAAAGTTTCAAATACTTTTTGTAATTAGCTGGTAGGCTTGGTGTCTCATGGTGTCAGGCTTGGTTCCCGATGATCTTACATAGGTTTACAAGCTTTCAACTGAAAAAATCCGTGTCTTTCGATCGTGGAAGTTTCTGGTTGGATGCTGTCGTATTCGATCGTATCGTATTAAAATTAATTACTCCTATTTTTTAAACGTTTCATCATGAAAATTATCTAACAAATTTTCGAGCAAGACACGAACTTTCATATCTCAGTATCGTTTAACAAATTTTCAAGTAAAATAAAAATTTCCGAAGGTTTCAAATTATAGAAGCATCCAAAAAATGTGGAAACAAGACGAAAACTTTTGTTACAATTAACCATAAATCGGTCATTTTATCGCGTAACAGTGGTGGCGCGTTAATCCACCATTAATCTTCGTTATACACTCTTCGCTGACACAGAGGAAGGTTAAATATTGCGGAACAAGCGGTTAATTAAATTTGTACGTATCACGAACGGGTATGGAATCGCGAGAGATCGCATGTAATTAAGTTTGCATGCGTTAAGGGTTCCGCAGCGTCTCGGCGTTAATTTTGTGCGAGATCTCGGCTCCGGTTACAAGCAAAATACATACTATCATTAACCGTGTCGATATTTCCTTCGTTTTTTCTCTCGGTTTCCCGTGTCACGTTTAATTATTTCCAACACGTCAGCCATTCCGGCTCGATCGAGCGCTCGCGTATGGAAATCACGACTTCTTCGTCCACCGGGTTTCCGGTCCGCGTTCTCGTTCGTGTTTTAAAAATTCCACGGACCGGAGAATACGCAATTACCATGACCACGTCGAACTTGCGAACGTCCCATCGTTGTAATCGCGGCCCTTTGCATTCTCCATCCTTTTCTCTATCTGTAATGGTGTTTTGTGTCGAAAAACTGGATCTTCGTACGATCTGCTTCTTGTTTGATCTGCTGAAGCACACGATTTACGTGTATTAATAGAAAAACGTGTCTGTTTAAAAGACGATGGTGCATCTATGTTCGTACTTGATATTACGATAAGCAAATTACTGGAGAAAATTACTGGAGAAAATTACAGCAGAAAATTACTCCTTATTAAATGAGGCATGCTTTCTTATTAAATAAAGACTGCAGACTAAAAGAACACGATAATTCGTATTTCTTATTTTGCATAGAGGACGTTTTAAAATGCAATCCGCTATCAATAAAAAGTTGTCATTTTTTTTTACTTTGGAGATGAACATGTGTTCTTCCATCCACTTCGAAATTTCCAAATTATTATAACGTAACAATGTTAAATGTAAGTAACAATAATTGCATCTTTGGTTTTCATACAAATTTGTCGACTTGTCAGGTGTTTTTAAAAGACTCTCAGCTTGAAGCATAACAGGCTGGTTCTCGATTATGTCATACAAAGAGCCTCTTGTTTAATCCTATGATGATATCAAAGTCAGAAAATCAACCAAAATTTACTTATTATATTTCTATCCCGTAATGTTCGAATGTTAAATATTCTCATTAAATGACAGGTACAGAAATACATCGAGAGAATAAAAATTCCTTGAATTATAGAGAAAAACGTTCATCGATTCCGGCCATCACGGTTGGATCCGAATTACGGTGCTTTTGTCAGGCAACCGTAAAATCATGGCATTATTAATCCTCCCCTTCGCAGCGTTCGAACGAAAAGGAGATCAAGAGAAGAATGGAAGTGGGCCAATCATCGAGTCGTGTGTTTCCACGCGGCCGCGTTCGGAAAAGTAATAATTTAACGCTGGTCTAATTATCGTCGCGGCACAGCACGACTGACAACGTGTACACATTGTAAAACTTGTATTGCAAACTACCGGGCCAGATACCCTTGTATTATCGTCTGATTACGAGACGAGTTATCCAATTAACTATATGGTAGACCATAACCGAAGTCGTCCATGGATAATTCACGAAAAACCGGTTTAAATCCTCGAGCAATAAGAATCAAGAAAAAGAGTGTGAACATGTCGTATCGACGAAAGAAAGAAATTTCTTAAGAAAGTATTTTTTGTAACAACTTTCATTGGTTCGTACTATTTGTTCGATATATTACGAGACACTATTAGTCTCTAATAACAAATGAATAAAATAATTTATTTTAAATCCGGCGGGGAAAGATTCAGAAAAGGGATAGAAAGAAGATTAAGAAAACAATTCACGCAACATTTCTTTCTCTCTAAACCTTCCTCTAGAAGTCATTCATGAAACATATTCGGAAAATAAATCGTATCTTTCTTGCTCCATTTTCCAACTTTGGAAATACTTACGACAGAAATCGGTGAAATTAACAAAACGGCCGAGCACGTTTCTGCTTAAAAAAGCAACAGAAGTATTTTCGTTTCGTTCGAAAAATTATACAGAAAATAGGCTGGCGAAAAGCTTGGGTTAAAAGGGACAGGGGATGATACAACAGCGAGAGGACGTTCTATCGCGAAAGCGACCAGTTGAAATTCCGGAATAGTGGCAGCGCGAGAGAGAAACAGGACGAAACGATGGATAGAGGTTGCGGAGAAAGGCGACCCTATTAGAGTTCCAAGAAAAACAAAGTGAACAGCAGAGTGGGTCTTCTTTAAGAAACTACGCAGAAACTCGCCCCTGTAGAGTATCGTCTACGTGAGGTAAAACGGATAGAACTGGAATGATAATTAAGCTCGTGGTCGGATCAAATTCAATGGAGATCGAAAACCGTGGTGGCTTCTCTCGCTCCGTGTTGCGATGAATCTTAAATTGAAGTCGAGAGTTCGATCTTTGAACTTTGCCGAGATGAGTCTCGAATCGTTATGATTTTATCAGTAAAAAATTTTCTTCCATAACTCTATGATTAAACTATGTATATATATACATATGAAATCTTCGAGTTGCGAAATGAAATTACAAACTCGTAAGATATCTGTGAACTTTCTTGGCCTGAAATTTTAAGAATTTCGTAACGCTAATATTGGATTGGATTTCAGTGATTCGTTGAGATGAAATTGAAATTACACGTTCCCACAAGAGACCTGTGACCAGTTTCTCGAGTCTCTAAGAAACTTTTAAAGCTAATGTTTCGACGTGTTCGTGGAATTGCTTTCTTATACTTCCGATCAATTAAGATAGCACGTATTCCAAACCTCCGCTAAATTTTAACATTTACCGCCGTACATTTTATTTTTCCAAGCCCTTCTATAAATATTCTTTAAATACAAATGTTTCCATTATACCGAAAAGCCAGATGATTCCGCGGATTCGAACGATTCTGCCTGTGCAACGACCAACTCGTAAGAGGATGCTGGACAAGCTGTTCCTCGCTGGCGTTTCAGCCGCTGATGGCCACGGGGTTTGGAAGGGGTGAACAAAGAAAATTCCTCCCCGGTTATCATAGTAACGCGTCGTTGGTTGAATCCGAAAGGAGGGAGCGTTCGAGGGATCGGAAAAAGACGAGCATGCAAATGAACCGACCGGTTGAATTTTCTCGGCGGCCGGTACGTGCTGGTGGCCTCCCCCGAGTGCGTGTGCTTTCCTACGTGTATTTGTAAATACAGGGTGTGCGGGCACGTTTCTCTTTCTCGGCTTGGTCGTTTACGGCTACGTATAGCGTGGCGTATTCGGGGTGTAGAGAGAAAGAGAAAGAAAGAGAGAGAGAAAGAGAAAGACCGCACGCGTCCATCCTTCCCGCGCGAGACGAAACTAAGGGGAAATTGACCAGTGCACAGTGGTTCTCCCTTTCGCTCTCTTTTCCGCCAAGCATTCTTTCATCATTCGGAAGCGTTTTAAAAGTTCCTGTTGCTAGACCGAGCGCTGGATTACAATTTTTTGTACAGGATGCATGGAACACGGTGGAAGTGAAATTGGAGGTTGAAATTCGTTTTCCGAGGAAAGTTGCGTTTCTACTTCTGCGCCGCGAACGGTGCAAAAATTGGAATTTGGTTTTCCAATGGTTGGAACAAAAGAAAGTTTAAATTTAGATATTTTGGAAAGGTACCAGGTGGTACCTTAACCAATCGACGAATTTTTTCCCGATTTGTGAGAAAAATTGCTTTTTATCGGATAAATAGTACCTCTACCGGTGATAGAAATACGAGTGCTATTCAATGATCTTTCTAAGAAAAGTACATATATACATACCGAATAGGATTAATCGAGGAAGTTAACATATATCTGCAATAGAGTCAAAGCTATGATTTTGTGGAAGATGGGATGGAAGGACGTGCAAGGATAAGATCTAGCCTTATAGATATCTTGGTGTATGGCTTGAATATCACGTGAACGATGATATCCTTTTAACAATTTCTTTTTTAGAATTAATGCAACACCGATCAATATTACGAGTACAATAATTGTCTTTGAACAAGGGAAGGTCTGCGTTACATTTTATGTGAAATATAATTGATTTTTGTTCAATATTTTTCGTAACTTCATTTTTATTCTTTTTTTTTTCGTAATTTTATCGTAATTCTTCGAAAAGCATTAAGGATTTAGTTAATTATTTAAACAATGGCAGTAGTCGGTCTTTCTACATTCATTGAATCCAAGAGACAATATTTTTACGTTCTTTAAAAAGGTCTCGAAATTCTACCTATTCCTTTAATGGTAGATACATTCGTGAAATGATATCTAATTAAAGAAAATTACTGCTTTTTTTTCTCTCTTTTCTTTTTCACCATTTCACAGAGAACGTTCTACTTAATAAGCGAAATGACTGATCGTTATCAAATGTCCTACTAAAACAGGCTACAGAAAGAATAACTCGCCACGTTAGAACGATTTTCATTTACTTCTTTACTTTTGTAATTTTATATTTTACTATACCTTTCTCCGGATTAAAGGATTATCCAACGTGCGAATTCGCAACCAAGATTCGATCGTCGAATCCATACGCCCGATCTTAACAAACCTCTCGTGCCAGTTGTCGTATTTCAACCCGATTTTTATCTTCTGGAGAAGATAAGATATCTTTTCTTACCTCGTTTAATCCATGAATATTCAGAGTTGATTAATTAATTTAATTCTCGCTCTATTACAATCCTTCACACTAACCTTGCCAGCCTATCTTCTGTTTTTCTTATTACAGACCAAAGATGTACTTTTATTCGTTAAAAATGCTTACAAATATTACATGAACCGGCCAGAAAATAAGATTATTCGATATTATGCCATTCAAGGAAGCACAATTATATTTTATTATATTTGTAGGTATGTTAGATATCAAAATGAAAAGAAATTCTTTTCGTCGATCTTTTATGTAGTTTATTTTCATTCTAGTCTACATTTATACAACAATGTCGGTTTTCCTGCTGGTACTAACAATGCCACTGGTAATTCATGTGATTGTACGCTCGAATCGTTCTAAAGTTAAAAACTTTCTGGTTGATTTCGATTTTGGCGTAGACACGTACATAGCAATGTTCGTGGCTCCTCGTGAATTGCTGAAATTACTATAATTGTCCATATTAGCAGAGATTTATTTTAACGTTATCAACCTTAGTATAGAAGGAGTTGAAGTAAGTATTTGCGCATATAATTAAATTAGAAGATTTCCCTTTAATTGCGACGCATGAATATTTCATTCATTTTTTAGATTGTCTTGAATTTAACTAACACAGGAGAGACGATGCGATTTGTAACATTTAAATTTGTTCAATTTATACGCATATTCGTTTTTTGGATTCCTGGACAAAAACTATTAAATCATAGCGAAGAAGCGTACATCGCGGCGTAAGATTATTTTATATTTCTTCGATATTTTTCAATCTTTACATTCCAAAAATTAGATGCGAGCTAGTGTGCTATATATTCCCTAAAAATTGCCATAAGTTTTTACTCACAAGGACCATGGTATTCAGTAAAATAACAGTTTTCAAACTGGCAGATATAATAGTAATAATAGTAATTTCGCTATTATTTATACTTTTGGATTATTCAAAGTGCTGTGAGTTAGCTCACCGTGTTATAATCAGTTATATGAACTTAGATGAAAAATGAATATATTTGAGTTACGTGTTTAATAAAAGTTATTAGCATATCAAATATATTTCGTTCATTGTATTTTTATCTACAACGCCCACTACCTTCTGCCCCTTAAAAGCCGTTAATCATCGCGTTGTTTTTCAATTTTGAGAAAATAGAAATTAAGAGAGCCGCACGAGTGCCTCATATTTTCACTGCTCGAATCGTAACCCCCTCGTTACCCTTGTCATCACTGCCTTTATTGTTCTTCGAAACAAAGGATGAATTGTAAATTAGCACACGCTGCCGGTCGTTTCCTATGTTTTCGCACGTGTATTTAAATTAATCGAATGAAAATATTTTTCCGCAACATGGCCACTTTACCACTTGATGAACACCGATTAAAGCCATTCACGCGTTCAGAAAGATTTCACGAGCGTGGGATTATCGTTTCATCGAAACATCGACACACAGTATACGAAGAATCTGTATAATTTACGTCGTGATAAAAATCTCATCAATTTTAAACGATAGAATTACGTTCTTTTTTCAGCTTACCGTTCAAAGATTTAATATCGTTTTTCCGATTATATTTATACCAAACCACTTGCTCATTCTATTTTATTATTATTTGATATTTTAGTATTTCTACTCAACTCTGTTTGAATATATTATCGATTTATTCATATCTATGTAAAATTCCATGAATTTAAGAAAATTCAAATCTATCTTTCGCAAGCCGGAAGAAAGATGCATTGGAATGCGAAATTGCCTGGAGAAGGAAATACCATAAAACCATCCCTTAGCCACCTTCCAATTAAGGTAATGGATCCCGCGATACTTTTATTGTCGTGCGTGCACGCAGGCATTTCCACACGCGTGCCGCATCGACCAAAGGGGTGGTTAAGCATAAGAGGATGGGTGGAAAAGGTGGTCGGAGTAGGATTGAATTGTTCGCCGTCCCGTTTACACAGTGTTTGCTGCACGGAAGTCATAATCGTTATTCTCGTGGGTTTGTTGCGGCCAACCGACCGGAATACACGGCTTCCTTCTTTCTTCTTTCTTCGCGCCTTTCTACGCATAGAATGAACGATGAACCCTTTACATCCTCATTGTGGATCAGGTTAAAGAGATTCCTTCGTGAATTCTTCATTTCCTTTTGTTCGTCTGTCGTGAGATGGTATAAAGATGTTACGAAACAGACAGGATGACTAGAGCGAGTCCTTCTCATTCGATCGGATTCGCATAATTTGGAATTTTCATTGTTTTATTTAAAAAAATATGGTTCTTAAATTAAAAGAATTTTTTATTAATTCAGACTTATAGCTTTCTCTTATCTTTCGATATTTTGGGAAGCTAAGACGATTCCTTAATCTCTATTGTCATTGTAACTTATTTTCGGTATTGTTATTTTGCATATCGTATACTGTTCTGTCAGTTCAAAGACGTTAGACGTTAAGGCCAATCTATGGATATTCGTATTACGGCCCATTTCCGTCCTTGATATTGCACGTACCAAAATCAACCTGACGATTTGGCCAAACTACCAACAAATATCCATGATCAAAATATATCAGAAAAGGAAACGGCGGCTCGACACCAATCGACCAACGCGACTATCCCCGAAGAATAAACAGCGACGGAGACACGTCCGGCACGTCGACGGAGGGTGAAAAAAAATCCTTCCACCAAAAAACCTTTGCCTCCAGACAAGCGGATGCAAATGGAACGGGGGGAAGAAAGTGGAGGAGGTGGTGGAAGAGGGTGAGGAGGAAGGGTGGCGATGCTAGAGCTGGCAGAGTTGGCCGGCCAAGAGGTCGTGAAAGAGGGGTTGAAAGGAGGAGAAAAGAGGTGGAGCAGAGGAGAGAGCGAGGGTGGCAACACGAGGGAAAGGGATGCCGTAGGAGGGTTGATATCGGCTAGAAGGTGAGCTTCGGAACGCAATGTCCGGCCTGGTCCAGCCGGCAGAGATGCGAGTATTGATCTAGGCTCAGACCTAACCCATCCTCCTCCAGCATTTCTACCCTCCTCGGCCACCTCCAGCCGCCTCCTTCGCCTCCACCATCTCCGAGCTCGTCGTGAAGCCAGCCCTGCTCCGTTCCTGGGGGTCGTCGCTGAGAGAAAAAGGGATGGAAGCGCGGGGTGAAGTCTGAACAGGCCGGAGAAGGGTGAAGGACAGAGGTGGAGGAGGATGGCGACGGGGGCCGGAGGCTCGAAGGAGGACCTCGAAGTCCGGCTTGCCGAGCTGCCCCTTCAGCTACGCACGTTCACTCTCACCTCCTCCAACTCCGATCTCTTCCTCTTACATTAGACACGCTGCAGTGGTTCTCAGTTTTCGGACACCGGCGTACGGATAAGATTTTGGGCACGCAGGTTTCTGGAATTTCGTCTGTCGGAGAGCCGTAGGTTTCGTATACTAGGCATAAGAAATAGAATTAGCAGGTAAGTTGTTGGGAATTTTTTATGACGTAGGGTTGCAGGCTTCGCGTTTTTTGAATTTTTAATGAAACGAAAGTAACAGTGGTTTTTGGAACTTCGAGTCGGTTATACTTACCTATGTTTATCGAAGGTAGACCTTCGAGTTGCGAGGAGAAATATGTGATATGTTTTACATACGTTGAGGATAGGTAAAGGTGCTGAAACAATAGAAGAGAGGAATAAAAGGAATATGTGTAAACGGAATGAAAAATGGGATTTGAAATATGGTGTAGTAGATTTCCACGAACAACTGTACACAGGCATATCCTCGTACTACATCATAATGTATTGTTATGCACATTTGTAGAGCTTTGTATGGAATAACTTTTCGCAATATAAGATACATATGATGAGCTTGATATAGGAGACTAAAAGAAAAAGAATTCTATATTTATTAAAAGACTGATAATAGCTTGATAAATTAGTAACTGATTTAAAAAGAGTAAGGAAATTATGATTATTACATTCCGAAGAATTGAAAATAATCTGAAATGTTTCAAAATGTTCGCATAACTAATTTCGTACGTCGCATACTTTAACACAAATAAATATCAAATAATTGCGAATATACGTTACCAATTATACATATAAAAATTTTCCAAATCAACTTCGATAGAGCTTTTCCACCTTCGTATGTATATCGGTCTTATCGTACGATAACGTCCAACCACAGTGAAAATCTAGTTCCATTGAAATTTACAATAAAATTCGTCATTTCTCAAGATGGTAAAGGAATTTAATTTAAGGAACAGCGAGAGGGAGGGAGAGGAAGAGAAAAGGAAGATGTAGAAGGGATGGAAAACGGGTCATCACGAGCGGAGAATTGAAAATCGAGGTTCTTCGTCGATTCTCATGGCCGTTCGTGCCTTTAATGAATAAATGGCGAGTTTCCTTGGCGGATGGGTGGAAAGGGGTGAAAATCGAAGGCAGCCACGCCCTGGTGAAGAAAGAACAAAGAAAAATCGCGGCACGCCGGCCGATTGCTCGCGGCCCGTTGAATCCGGAAGCCGCCACTCGAAAAGGAGACGCGTTTCGAGCGTATCAAGGCCAAGGTTTATTAGTGGCGGATCAGTTTCAGAAGCCAGACTAGGTGTCAAGTGCTTGCAAGTGGTCTGAAGTGGTGCTCGTAAAACGTGAATATAAACGGGCGGACGAAAGTGTTGCCGTCTGCAAACCGCTTTCGCCCACTTTATCGCGTCTCTTTCCTTACTGTTCTATTTCCGACGACTTTTCGACCAACTATCCACGTTCTGCTATCAACACGATACTCGTACAGTGACTCATCGAGATCTTTGAACGCTTATGAGGCACCTCTGACGAATACCTTGTGCGTAGAATGTGGACTTTTACGCAAACTTATATTTTTACGAAGAAAATTAAAAGGATCGAACTTAAGAAGAAACTCGTATATTTACACGTATGCTACTTAAACGAAAGATCGATTATTCGTTTGTTCAATTTTCTAGTACAAAGGAATACACAAACTATGTAACTTCTATCACGTAACGTTATAAATTAACGAATTATTACGCGTATTACCTACAAGATTTAAAAACATTCCTAGAGTGTACGAAGAATACTCTATAGTTGCCTATGTAGGTCAAACACAGAATCTGTTAAACTCTGAAATATACCCGTAATACGTAAGAAAATCAATCAATAATATAGATTCTGTCATCGTCGTCGCAACTCTGCCCTAAATCAATACCCCTCTAACCTTCCATATCTTCTTCGTCAACTATCTTAACCGACTGTAAAAATCTACGAAAACGTGGCTTTTAAGCGAAACACTTTTAAACTAAAACGGCGGCCGTTTATCAACTCAACAAGCGCTTCTACCAACGATAGTTTCATTCGAGTGGACACGATGCCACCACGATTTTCGCCATAATCTGAAAACAGTTTCTGTGTGTATGGAGAACTCTAACCGGTATCTGACCGGAGTGTGTTTCAGTGGAACTTGAAGAGGTCAGTGGCGAAGCACGGCATGGAGGAGAACGGCGGCACGATAACGTCGTACGGAGTTACTCGAATCCCAATAAATCCAAACGCCCCCGTCCACGAAAACCCAGCCCCACGCATACTAGTTCATGGAAGGGGCAGGAGGAGGCCTGCACAACGGGCTCCGAGATTAGTATTAATTTATAGCGTTGGAAGATAGGATAGAACAGAGCACGGTGTGGCCTGGTAGCTACGTGGTGGTGATGGTGGTGGCCGGTGGACGTGGGAGGGTGGAAAGTGAAATTTCGTGGCTACGGGAACGTGGCTGCTATGCCATTTCCATTTTCCACGCTGATAATTGGAAACCGGCTGGGCAACTTTCGTCAGTATGTAAATTCGCGTTGTTCCTATCTATTCTGATCTCACGAGGGGATGGGCTAATGAGGCGACCGTCCTACCGTCGCTTTTACGACCGTTGTTACGATTTTTGTTATATTCGTTGCTCGGCCTGATCGCGGCAATAACGATTTGCTCGATTGTTATTGGGGAGAATTCGCTTGGCAGCCTCCGTTTCGTTAGATGATGTTATTGGTAGAGATGGCGGAAGGGGATAACTCGTTTCGAAAAGATGCGAAGATCGTCAGATCTATAGTCCGAGGATTTGAAATTTTATTGCTAGAATATAACGTAGTTTCAGCGAATAACAAGTGTTTTGTGATTATTTAGTTTATGCGTATTTAACGTGGAAAAGTAATATAAGTCGATAATGCAGTGTTTTTCGTCACACTTTTTTATCAGTTAAGTTTCGAATTTCGATCTATCCTCCTGTGAAATTCTCAATTTTAGCAATTAAAAAAACGTACACGCGACCATTTAAAGATTACCAGCATCGGTGGAAAGCTTCTAACAAAATTTCAAGCCCCCTTTAGCACGTCTTACGATGTTAATATCTTTCTTGGGCTTGAAGATACACAGAAAGATTAAGATCCAAGTATTGCGATAAAATAACACTCACCGTGGGGCGGTAACTTTATCGTTCTTATGGCGTTATATTATTAAGGGTGCGCCGGCGGGATGTATGGGAGAGATGGTTAGTAGCACGTGAGGGTGAAAAATGAAGAAGAGACGAGAACCTACCCCACGCATCATCGGTCATCGCCCAAAACCTCTCGGTTCTCCTTCGCCTCTCTTTCTTCTCTGGTTCGTGATATCAACCTGTAATGAATCTGTCACACAGCCACGGGATTTCATTTCCTTCCTGCAGGCCAACGGGTCCAGCTTGAAGTGATTTTTATGATTTTGGAACGATTTAGGCCGACTCCGTGTCCGTTGGAACAATTCATGCTGGAATTAAACGATTAGGGTGGGACATTTTATTACGGTGTGGATTCTTAATGTGTATTGAGATAAATATCTTGAGATATGAGAAAATTTGGTAAAAAAATAATACCAATGATTTCCTCACGCGCGCCTTTCCTTCTTTATTTTCTTTTTACGTGCATTATTAAAATTCCAAATTTTTTCATTCGATAAAATTACTTACGTATATCGTCGTATCTTTTTATATCAGCGACAGAACATTATAATAACTTTTACGCTTTTATACAAATTTTAAGATTAACTTAAAATTTTCAAGAATTTCTAAACCGGTTAATATTTAAAACTCGTAAGAAATTTCTCAACGATTTAATAGATTTATTCTATTTCTTTGTACTTAAGAGTTGTAAAATACGTACGAAGGCTAAGGTACGTCTTCCTCTGTACACGTAGATGTATCGGGTGGCTGACGTTACGGGAATTGAAATCAACCCCGACCTTCTCCACCTCTCGTCTCACAGCGACGATCCCGAAGAAGCTCGCGAGGGACGGCCTGTTCTCGAGGAAGGAGCCGAACGCCGGCGACCCAGTCCCAAAGACTTTGACCCACATCATATCGCTCGTTTTTGCCTTCGCCTCCTTCACCTTCCGAGTTCCTTCCCTCTCGGGACTATTATCTTAATCCCATACATCCTCTTTAAGAGGCGTTTCGCTCGAGTGAAGCCACACCGGCTACTTCCGTGCTTCTCGGTGAACACCGTTGCCTTCTCTTTTCGGGATTAACGTTAGCGTTTCCTTTTGGTTCATCGATCAAAACCATCAGTCTTTTGTCAGCGATGAGCGTTCGGCGAATCTCTTCTCGTTTATGTAGAGAATTTGCATCTCGGTCCAGTGTTTTGTGGATCGAGAGGTAAATATAGAATACGATTCAAAGATATTCAGTCTCTCGCTCATTTTCGTCCAGAAAGTCGATCAATTCAGTTACGATGATTTCGATCTTTCCGATCGTGGTAGCTACGAGTCTCTCATTAAGTTTACACGCATTCGACGACGATTACGCAACGTTTGACTATACCACTTCTCGAATAAACTTCTTGAAACTTCGATAGAAGATATCTGGCAAGCGTCGTCATTGCCTTCAAAATAAAGTCACAATTCTCCTGAAAAGAAAAAGAAGAGAAAAACGCGTAGAAAATGCGAAGAGGAACAGGACAAGGCATAACTCGATGTAGAAATCCTATTAACATAAAACGTAGGAAATTGGGCCGGAGTTGGGTTTTCGACAAGTAAGAATACCGCGATGATTTTATCGTCGAAACAACGCGGCAACAGAGATCGTGTTGCCGGCTAGCCGTCCTACTTGAAAAATATTCTTAATCCTGGGTGGGCGCACGTGCTACGAACTCTCATAAATTAGAGATGCTCGATCGCCCAATTAATACAATGTTTCCAGTGGCAGACGATCGAAGATCTGGGAGAGAAAGCGCTGAAAAGGTACGATGGAAGACGCCGATCGAACGCGACGAAGAGCGCAAATATTCCGGCTGTTTAACGAGAAGGAGACGAACGAAAATTATTGGTCACATACTGAGAAGGCAAACGTATACATACGTCAGACGCGTGAGCCACTGGCATAAATTAAATTAGCATAATTTCGAGTTGTCGAACAACAAAGTAAAGATGCCGAAACTCCGTGGGAACCGGTCCGTAACGTTCGATTACCTTTCAATTACTCAGAAATCCAATAAGTGAAATTCATTCGATTGTATAGCAAACTGTGATTCTTAACCGAGGGAAATTATGCTATACGAGGTTTTATCGTTCCTGCTGTACCAATACTCTGTAATTCTCATCGAGGAATTATTCACACCTATCGTTTGCTACATACCGAAACACATGATCTACGAAATCTGTTCATTGTTTATTTTCAGCTAGCTATAATATTCCTACTAGTTTAGCATAGGAATTGTTGCTATATTTTCAAGATACGATTTAATTCGTGCGAGCTTGTTGCACGATAAATTCTATTTCCGACCACTGCGTGAAATTCTCGTGTACGTGGAAACTAGACACTTACGTTATTATACAAGCGCGTTATCATGCGCAAAGGATTTCGCTTCTACGTGACGCTCGAATTTACGTTACCGCAAACGGTGAAACGAACTAGCCGCAATGAATATCCTCGGTTCTCAACGCTAGATCGACGTCCTCGTCTCTCCTGATGTTACATGCATTTGTAGAATTCCAGTTTTCAAACGTAATAGTCGTGCTTCGTTCTTAGAAAGTTCCTTGTCCCTTCAACTTCCTCTTGAATCATCCACCTAACCTTGACTCATCGTTCGCCAATGCCCACCCCGAAGGCATGGCGCCTCGTTCGCGGATGATTCACACGAGCGATTTTTAATCTTGCGACACGGTTGTGGAGCGTCCACATTCCCAAGCACCGCAGGAATGTCGGTCAGTGTGCGTACAGTGAACCGTTGGTAGTCTCACGGCCATGAAAACGAAGCTTCTGCTTGGCTCTTTTCTCCTTGTTCCTCGTTCAACTGGCGGAGAAATCGTGGCAGTTTGAATTTTAAGATTTCCAATTCGTCTTACTCGTAATTTCATTTCCAAAGCGACAAATACCGAAATACGGGGAAACTTCACAGACACCCTGAGAAATTTCAACGATTCCATAAAATGAAAAAATTCCACGAAAGATTTTCCGTCTACGGAAGAGAAACGTGTCGTTCGACGATTATTCGCGAGGTGCGCATAAAACGCGGGGCGCGCAAACGCATAAAATAACCCGTCTCGAACATCCCTTTAGTACTTACGAAGTTTCTGCCTCTGAATCTTAATTTCGATGGAACGTCTGGCATCGAGCGATCGTAAAACCGATGCCGATCCCACGAGCGCGCAACGTCCGATTGGCCCGCCAGGAATATCGGGGTTTGCGTACGCGCGAGCTTATGCCGATCCCCGGTCCACGGAACTTTCGACGATCAAACTTAATTGACTGGCCGTCGGATAGACAAACTCGTCTGTGAAGTCAATAAAATGGTTGGAAACGAAGAAGTCGTTGCGGTGGCTTTTTTATACTGTGTCCCGCGGCGGATTCAAGATTTCCACGATACTTGTGGCCTGCTTTAATGGGACACCGTTTCAGGCTGAATTGCTGGAAATTACCTGGGTAGATCGGGTGGCAATTGGAGGATTATTAGAAATTTTATGGCCGGCTAATTTTGGCCGTGAATGAGAAATGAATCGAAGGAAGATTTTCATCGTGAACGTTTCTTCTAAAACTTTCGTTTGCGAGTGGGCCGTTGAAACGATAAAAATGCGTTAAAAATGTAAAAGACGCGACGATAGATCTCTTTAGCGAAGATATGTGGTAAAGCAGAAGATGCAGAAAGTCTGTTTCGAATCTCTGTCGATGGAACCTTTCGGCATGCTGGAAAATAACGCGAAGCACGGAAAGGTCAAAGTGTTTTAAGAGAACGGAGAGGAACGCGGTGATTCTCGCGGAGTTGCGTCGACCTCGTACAACCATCCCGAACCATGGAACGAACGGACAGATAAAACAGACACAAGTGGGCAACCGTGGAGTAGAGGATAGTGGAACGTTTCGAGCGGTCTGCTTTCCAGGAACACGCGCGTAAATCACGATTTTATTACGGATAATTTTACGAGGAGTCGAGCTCGCCGCCGCCGACGCTGTTCCAGTGTCGGCTACCTTAAACTCGTAATCGAGCGTCCCGTGATGCCCACGGCCGCGAAATCGTTAGCGAATTAGAAAAACGAGGCGAGCCATGAAAAAAGAACTACCTAAGGTGGAACTCAATCTACAGCGACGTTTTTGCGAAATCTCGTGCCATATCGCTCGAGGTGCCTCGAGTGTTCGAACCTTCTTTCGAATTCTTGTCGAATCTCACTGTCTAGACACGCTCGCGGCTTCGTTAAATACGCTAACGGAGAAAAGACAATTGGAAGGATAAGCGGACGAAGCGCCGGTACTTTAGAAACTAAAATTATGATCGACAGTAGCCAATTAACGGATATAACGTATCTCGAGAGCTATTCCAGTCTATTCGAATCTAATCATTTCCGATCGGGATCCCTTCTGTAACCGAAGCATCGTAGTTTCAAATTTTACGTTTACAAATGTCTCGGATGTTCCGAGCAATTCGATCAAACCTATGTCCGCAGAAGGGAAACTAATAAATTAAAGAAAAGGGAAAACCTGAAAACGAAAGTTTGATAACATTCGAAGCCCCGAGGAGCAGAATTTCGCGGCGAAGCACGTGCATCAATTTGAGTCGTGAAACGGGACGCGTTACGCGTAAAAGTTTTGTGGCAGCGACGGTTTCATATTCTCGTGCGTGTAAGAGAAAGATCTAAAGGGGAGTAGTATACCCTCGAAGAATTCGAAAGGGAAGCAAGATAGGAATTTTCGGATGGCTTCTGATAGAGAAGAAGAAAAGAAGAAGAAGAAAAAGAGTAGGATTCCTGACGGAGGAGGACGTAAACGCTCGAGGGTCGCGTATAACGTAAACGCAAAGTAGAACACACGACTCCCATAAGTCGTAAAAGGAACCTATAAAATTGTGCTCCGCGCCCACGGGCGGCGGCCAGCCAGCCGGCAATTTCATATATTTACGTCAATCTTCTCGAGTTATGAAACAACATAGGTGAAGGTAATGTATGGGCCATGGTTACGAAAGCAGTACCACCGAAAAGAAAATTACTTACTTATCCGCATCGTTGTGATTGTCATGATCTTGAAATTATGACAATTACGTTATCACGCGTCGTATATCACGCGTATATTAGTCGATCAAATGCTTTCTATTTCTTCATCGATCTTGAAGCATTTCTATAAACTATAGTTCTATAAACTATAAAGTGCACAAAAATATAAAATAAATCGTTTACAGTTCTGCGAACATCGATAAGAAACATTAGAAAGGATAGAAGAATAGAAAAAAATAAGAAAGTCTCTCTCTCTCTCTCTTTACTAATAATCTTCACAAACCTAATAGACACGTTCGATTACACGGGTGATGGAATCTTCCTTTTTTTACGAAATTTACTTCGTTGTAAGATAAACTGGTTTTACGGGACGAGATTGAAAAATCGCTCGACGAAGCATCGAAACACCGAAAATGGACGTTTAATTTTTTTATCGTATATCAGAGATGATATTACGTTATACGAGCATATACGAGCACCGGCTTTATGCAAAGGAAATTCAATAGCCGAACAGTTTATGCGTACTTGCACGACACGGCCTCTGCTGCACCACGGGAATATTAAAAAGCGAAGCTTTTTTATTGGAGCGCTTTATGAACAGCAACGAGCACAGTTTTATCACTTGCGCTCGCTGGAATGGAAAGTCTTCGACCTCCAAGATCCGAGATCTTCTTCCGAAGGTATTCTAAGGATGAAAATGGAGAATGAAAATCGCTACATACGCAAGAGTATATCGGACTTGATTTATCCACATGCTTCGTTTTTTCTTTCTTTGGAATTTCCTTCGCTTCGTTTACGAGAAAATATTTCAATCCTATTGAAAAAGTGATAATCATATCTGCGTTGAATAAGATACCGTTCGTGATATATGTATTAATTATGAAGAGTATTAAATAGATTACAAGATTGATATTTATAGATAATAATAACAACAACAAAAAAAGTGTGAAATTTAACGCATGTAAGTAGATTAATCTAAGCCACACGTCGTGAATGACAATTTAGATTATATAAAGGGGTAAGAAAGAAACAAATCCACGATCATTGAAATATACCAAAAATTTATTTACATAAAAACATGAATATAATACCTATAATATTTCAACTGCTGCTTGCATTTTTTTGTCATTTTCATTCGGTGTCAATATATCGAAAAAACAATCGGCGTCGAGATACATCCTTTCAAACTAATCGATATTGTCGCTTTTTTTTTCTTTGTTTTCTTTTTTAACGTCGCGATAGTCTAAAAGAGAAAAAGAACGGAAAGAAAAGAAAAAGAAAAACAGAAAATAGCGAGAAACAACTATTAAACGGGTCTAACTTCTAAAAGTATGCGTAAGAGAAACGTAAATCGATAAGATTTGCAAAAACAGTGTGTCGAAACCGGATAAATCAAACGAAACGCAGTGGAGCCCCGTTTGCAAGACTGGATTTTTCCATTCTATATTTTTCCCTTCCTTTTTTTCACGCCCTCCCGTTATATTTCGCTCAGCTTCACCCCTTCCATACGATTCGTACGTGCGTGTACGCGTGTAGTGCGCGACAAAAACGAAAAATCACCTTCTCCTCATCGTCATAAATAGTGCGTTTATTATTATTAAAATCGGTCGCGGGCGTCTCTCACAACCCCTTCGACGATCGTTCATTTTTGTCTCATCTTTCTGCGCTCTGCCTCGTCTGTTCGTTACAATATTTACAAAAAACGTACGTACAACACAGGGTATACTCGGTATCAGAGAAAGAAGAAAAGAAAGTGTTAGTTAGGTACGAGATACACAACGATAAACGTGTTATCTTTTTTCCCCCCCCTCTCTCTCTCTCCCTTTCATCTTGTCGTCTTCAAGAACACACCATCGATTCCTTTACAATGATCGTTAACGTTTATCCATTTCGTCTTCTTCTCTCATTCACGATCGTACAATACACGATCTTACGACGTTTACAAATTGCCTCCAATTGCACTCGACCCTTTTACTAAAAAGCAAGGGAATTCAATTTTCCAGTCGAACCACTCGATCAATAAACGCGAATCTCGATCGACACGGTGTTCCATCGACGAATGATCTCTTTCTTTTCTTTTCTTTTTTTTTTTTTTTTGACGTGAAATTATTTTTTTCGAAGATCAGCGACCATTTTAATCGTAGAATGAACATAGATACATGACATAAATCGTCGATCGTCCATATATCGTTGGTCGTGATCGTTCTTGCTGGCGCTCCAAAGTGTGCGGCACTCAATCAAATCAGCGTTCATCAGCGCTACGGAAACGATCAAGCAATCTACCGCTAAAGCTACCTGCTGTTTTTCGACATGCTTTCTCTCTCTTTCTCTCTCTCTCTCTCTCTCTCTCGTTCTATGAATTTCTTTCTTTCTTGTCGTTTAGCACGATTAATGTTTCCTTAAACTGTACGGGTATAAAAAGGAGTTGTTCGCTTCGCGCCGGCCGTTCTTACAAAATTTCCGAGAAACTGGAACCACGTGGCGCGAGTTTTTTTTTTGCGGGGTTGCTCAAGAAAAGGCAACTTCGTAAAGTGTCGTCTAACAAGAAACGCAATTAATATTGGTAAAATGTGTGGAAAAACTTCCATATGAAAAAGTGTTTCTTTTCTTTTCTTTCTCTTAGTATTAGAAAATGTTTTATTGCTTTATTAGTACAGTTAATCGTGCGTTATATTTTATGAAAATACTTTAGGTATTTTTCTATGCTCTCCTTTCTTTTTTTCTTATATTAGGGTGAACAAATATTTAAATGTCTAGTTACTGTAATAATGGAATTATTTTTCTATTATATTTTGTTTTACATATTTTTCTACGTCCTCTTGTGTTACGATTTCTGTGAATAATTTTATCGATGTTAGACATAGACACGAATTAAACAAACGTATAAGTTTCCTTCGGTAACCCAAACGTTAACCACTGTTCTTTATTTAATATCAGGGTTAACCTTAAAAGGAAGATATCGCTAAAAGAAAAACAAATCTCTATATATTAAATTAAGATATGAACTTAAAACATCCTATTCATTTCTACATACTTTTATTAAATATTTGTACTAACTTTAGAATCACAATTATGTACAAAATTAAAATAAATAAATCGAACCTTACAAAATAATACAAATATGTGTAAAAACATCGCTTAAATCGTGTCAGTTACAGGATGTTCGATATTAATAGAAATTACTCCGACATTTACTCAAAACTATATTATACTTTCCACTTCTAAGATATCAAAAACTAATAAGAACAAGAGAAGAACAATTTTCAGTTTCTCATCTTAAACATAAAATATTCCTTTTTAAAATTATACGCTTATTTACTTTTTATTTTTTACGCTTGATCGAAAAGATAGCTTGAAAATGAAAAGCTAGTTTTCCCTTTAATTCGAAACAAGCTACATCCGGAAACAATCCTTCGCTGTTTCCAATCGCAAATAAAACAATATTAAACGATATCAAAATTCTCTTCTTTAAATCTATCATCCTAACATTCTTCTCTAAGTCGTATCCATATATTTTTCCTCTTCAATCTCGAGCAACCGCGTTAAAGGAGCTCCACGTGGTACTAGTCAATGATCAAGCAGACCATCCTGAACGCGGAAAAGCCGGTCACAGGATAATCGTAGAAACGCCAGTCTATCGTAAAAGACAGACACATACGACAGTCAATATTGTTAAGATCGATAATACGATTAGTCCCAAAAAAAAAAAAAAAAAAAAAAAAAACGGATATTGTTATCAATATCGTTACCATTACTATTATTGGTCCATTTTAATTGGACCGCGGGCACGGCAGACGATTATCATTCTAAATCGACATCAACCCTCTCCTATTCTTTCATACCTTATGAATTATTTTGAAGAAACGGTTGCAGGAGTCTCGTGTGTCGGTGTTTAGGTAATTAGAAAAAATGCTCACCAGGAGAGGCACTGGATACGCGTAAAATAGTCTCCCTTTGACACCTAGCTCTTTATCAAAATCGGCTAGTAGAAAATATCGCATCTTCGTCGCTTCTTCCGGTATATGACGTCGTAAAAAGCTCACGACTCGACGAGACTCCATTTTTTATTTAATTTTCTTGTCCAAATTAGAACGATTCGATAAGAGCACAAAATCGTGTTCTCGTTGGAAAAATTGAACAAAAAATCTAACAGCCCTCCTTGCTAGATAGCTCCGATATGAAAAATTAGACAGTTTGGTTGTTAGATGGCCGTTGCTGCTAGTTTCATTGGCGATCACACGAGTTCTAATGGCAGAAAATGCCCCTTCTCGTATTGCTCTTAATCGATATGGTTGTATAAAACGGTACGGTAGAGCGTAGTTGCCCTAAGTTCATTCGTTAGAAAGATTGAGACAGATATGGGTGAAGTAGCGTAGAAAAGTTGATGGATACTCTCCGAGATCGTTCTTGATCACTCGACGCTATCGACTTTATGAATTTTCAACGTGTCGATACATCGCGGACTTGCGAGAATAGCGAAACCGAGCTATGAAGCGTTAGAAAAGTTCGAGTGAATTAAATCGATATTAATACACGTAATGTATACGTAATTAACGGACAATATGTTAAAAAACAGCGATTCTTAAAAGTATGTAAGTATACTTGATTTGGTACAAATCGATATAATCCATGAGAAATTGTTTTCCTATGTCGATTAAAAAAAAAAAAAAAAAGAAAGAAAAGTAAAAGAAGAAGTCTTGTTCGATCGTGCACCAAATCATATAACATTGACAATATCGAATCCTTATTTTATTTCTTATTTCACTCGTTGAAATACGGATTAACAGTGTACAGTCAGTAAAAGGTAAAATTACATTAACGTAATAAGCTCGGTACGAATAAATTTCAAAGTCCACGTATTTCCTGCGATCGATCGAAAACGAAATTGTTCAATCGCTTCGAAGTCTCGTTTAACGAGTCACGTTCCCATGTCATCGATAATTTAGTAGGAAGTTGAGGCAGCGTAATGAAAACGGAAAGAAGAGATGAAAATTTCATGAACAAGATCTCGAGTTGTAGGTCGCGCGATACGTTAAAGAGTCGGCGTAACAATCGCGTTGGTCGTAAAAATTGGATGTATTCTTGTGTGTATGTGTATTGTGTGTGTAATAGCCTCGGCGACGAAGAGCAAATAGCGTCGCGCGTAGAATTCACGATCGAGGTCCATCGAAATAGATTATGCGTTATCGCGTACACGTCGCAGAGGATATTTCAATATCGTACGATACCATCTAAACATACAGCATCAAAAAGTCGATATATTGATATAAACGCTCATACGTGTTTCATTTATATACATACACACCTATGTACGAGGCTTTTAAAAAACGCAGTACGTGTTCGTCTTGCGTATGGTTCTGTGAACGGTGTCTTTTTCCTCTTGTTTTCGTTTTTTTCATTTCATGTGTACGAGGAACATCTCCTCCTCCACAAAGTAACAAAATCTCCATCTCGTTTGTATTCATCGTTCATATTCATTTTATTCACGTCACGATACAATTGTTGTCCTTTGGAATAATGTAAAAAACAACCGTCCTTTCATCTTATTTAACGCGCGTCAGCGAATATCAGAGATACTTAGCTAAGCCTAGTGAACTCTGGATTATTTAATTTGCACAGAGAAATGCGATCGCGATTCTCGTGCGTTTATTTTCTCATCTTTCTTTCTTTTTTTTTTCATTTTTTTTATCATTTTTAAATCGGTTCATCACCAACCGAAAAGATCGCAAGTTGGTGGCGGTATCGAAATGAAAATTGACATCGAAATCGCTTGGAAATCGACAATCGTCCCAAGCTCCCGAAGGGACAACGAAAATTAGCAGCTTAAGACTTATTATATCACATCCTCAATATATACGGCAGTATTTGTTTCTTTTACGCCCTAAACTTGATCGGCCGTCGACATATCGGCGCTGAGATTGATGTTTGACATCGATACTCGTTGATAAGTTAATCCGCAGCTCCGATTCGCGGTATACCAAAAAACTTGTTGCTAAAGAAAATTCTCCTATATTCGACCGGCCGAGCTCGAGCCTGTGACCCGTCAACTCGGTTCGTCGTGATCAGTTTCGATTGGCAGTATCGATCGGACTGTTTGTCCTCGAGACCCTACGATTGTACATCGATTATCCTAGAAAACGGGCCGCAGCTGTTTGAATTTCTGGGTAGACACCAAAGGATTTTTCAGGCAAGCCGTGTGATTCAATGCAAAACACTGGCGACGTACGACGAACAACATAAAGCTCAACTTCTCTTCAAGGATAATCGTCGATCTTCCGCTTTTCTCTTCGTCGCCTCGTTCGAAGGCATACGATAGACACAGAGAACGATCAACGTGTAGACTCGATTATTAGGACCTCGTACACTCGCCCTCTGTTAGCCCTTCCACCAGCTGCACAAACAGCAAAACCATCGCCTTTCGGGATGGGGCTGAAGTATCTGCTATTGTCAGTGCATCGCCCTGGTGGTGGTCAGATGGGTAGTTTCTGCCCTTTTCGGTGGTGGCGGAGGTGGCCTTCTTTTACTGGCGATCGCGTTCACGATATTAATGCTGCGATTCTCATCTGCGAACCTGACAGTTGATTGCCGGGCTGGACTGGATGCGTACTCCACTGGAGCGTGTGGATCCGTCGCGTAGACATTCTCATATAAATTATCAGCTCCATAGTGTTCCTGAACCCAGTTCGACACGTTGGTCTCTCTGTAATCAGCCACAGCAGGCGGTGGATCGCGAAAACCAAGAACTTCGTGAGGAGTGGTGGTCGAATCCAGTTTACATTTCTGCGCAACCTGCCACTTTTTCCTCATTACTCTCTGAAGATCCTTTAAGAAATCACCTGGAGGTGCCTGATCAGATGCGGCAAGCTTCTTGGGAGATGTGAGCCTCGTGCTATCCGACCTTCTCGGTGGCATCGGTTTTCTCTGTGGCAAAGCTGGACTCCCTGGTTCCTGCTGAGGCGGAAGATTGAACGTGATCTTCTTGCCAGTACCCGTCTTCGATTTGGGCGACGTTGGTGGTTCTTGAATAGTTACTCTACGCTGAGGTTGGGGACTGGAGGCAGCTTTCAACTCTGCTAGATAAGGAGGAGCCGCGTAATGTCCGGAACCTTGCTTCATGGCACTTCGTCGCACAGTGTCCATGTTCGGATTTGGCCTGATTGGTTGAACCGTGTTGTGTTGGTGAACCGTCGGATGGGTTCCGTATATCGATTCTACCTTTGAGTTTTGTCTCGTCAGGCTTGAACTGTTGCCGTGCTGTTGCTGGGATCCATAAGCTGGCGGAGGAACGAATGGGGGAGGCGAGGCAAAGTTTGGCGAACTTGGAACGTACGTTGGTGTGCTGGCGCTGGACCCTGGATAGGAACTATGCGGAGAGGGTACCGAATTTGTCGCGTTGTTCGCGTGAAGAGCGTTTTGTGTATTTGAACTATAGCTCTGGTTATTCTGTATCGTCGAGTTGCTTGGATTCGAATACATCTGCTGATTGGTCGACGGTCTAGATGACGTGTGAGTTGGCGTGCTCTCTGGAGTTACTGAGTTTGTAGGTGTGGATTGTTTGGGCCTAGCGCGTCGGATAGTTCCTGTTTCACCGACTAAAGGACTTGGAGGTGGCGGAAGAGATGCCAGACTTAACGAAGAACCCGTGAGCTCTGGAGTGTTGCACATTGGCAGTTCACCAGGTGCTGGAGGCGGTGGTAGAGAATCCAGGGAGAGATTCGATCGGAACATTTCTGGTGGAGGTGGAGGAAGTGGCTCATTGTCGGATTCTCCTTCCTCCGCCACTCTTGAGGGTGATGGTGGTGGTGGTAACGAAGTAATCGAATCCATCTGCAAAAGTGACATTTTTCGTTAACGATTGTTCTAAAAGTGTTAAACGGTATATTTGTGAATTTCAATCTTTTGTACTCAGCACATCATTCTAATATCTTCTTTCATCAACTTGGTAATTAAAAATGAGATGTATGAAAACGTCTGATACTCACCATACACGATGGTATCGGACTCGTTGGTGTCTTCGGTTCCTGATTCTCTGATCTGTTGTATCCCATTGGACTTGCTCGTTCCCTAACCGGTGTGCCAGGCGGTACAGGACTTACTGGAGTCGCATTGCCAGATCGGTGATGTCTCTTCAAAGTTCCAGATCCATCCGAATCAGTGCCGCTTCTCCTTCGACTATGCCTTCTGGTCAATGTTCCAGAACCCGAGCTCGTTGGACTCGGACAAGAATCCGGCTCATCGCGAACTGTTTCACCTACTTCCTTCAATTGTCTCGTGATCGATGTTAAGGGCAATTTCGGATTCATCGAGGGCTTCCTTTTTATCGTACCTGTTGGAAACTCGCCACACTCGAAAGCTACCTACAATATAAAATAAAATATACTTGTAATGTAACCATTTAATAGCACATAAGGGAAAAATATGCTGTCGTCCAATGCTAAACGCTATGGAGACTGATCTATCTTGACAAGATTGAGCACAGTTACGATTTTTCAACATCCACATCACCGATCTTGGATGTGTTAATCTGTCTAATTACCTCGCAACTACTGGGTGCTCCATCAGAAAGGCATCCACTGGAACTCGAGCTGCTGGCTCTGCTCAATCTACCATCGTTATTATAACTTTGTCGTTGTTCAGAATTGTAACTTTGTCTCTGGCTGTCATACTGTCTAGTATTAGCTACTTCCGCGTTGTGCCTTGAATTCTCCGTGAACTGACGAGCGTTATCGTTGGTCGTGTTGTACTGAGTTTGATTCTGTGCCGGTACAGCGATCGAGCTAACGGAACAGGATCTTGCGTGGGCCAGCATGTCGAGATCCTCCTGGGCAAGTTCATCAACCAGGGTTCTGTAATTTTCCATCAACTGTCTTCCATATTTGGCCACCCTGATTCCAACCATCCATCGTTCCAACGACGCATTATCCTCAGCGCAGAGGAATTTGATGTACTTTGTCGATTTTGGCTGCTGCAATCTGGGATGTTTGACAGCGAAACAGAAGTCTGTTGGGGCTTTGTATTTCTTCTTCCAACCAATGCCGTAGTAAATTTGATTCACGTCGAAAGTAGCCAGACAAATCAGGTCACGAGCGGTGCGAGCTTTTTCCTTTGGCCAATAATAGAGGCCGGATGCTCGTAGAATAAAGTGGTACCTTTTCCATCCCTTTTTGCTGTCAGATTTCAGATACAATGGCCCTTCAACCTGCATAATTAATACAATAATAAATTTAACAATCGACAAAAGGTTTTATTTATATTTTATATATAGGGTGATGAGACGTATAAATAAATACAGTCAACTTTTTATGCCATTCATCTTGATGAACGACTTCATCCTATTAAGACATTATCTTTCTTTTTTCATAATTTTTGATAAAAAAAAAAAAAAAACAGTGATCCGATAAGATAGCGTAAACTAGCATGTAATAAATCGAGAGTGCAATATTAACGACTAATTACCTCTGGTACGCCAACATTGCTGCTAGAAAAGAATTCTTCTAAAAGAATATTACGCGAATGATCGTCATATTCGCCGCTACTCCTATCGGATGGACCTAAAAGGAATTTCTCTGGAGTAAGAAACAATTGAGTTTTCTCTGGCCTCTCGACGAAAAGCAGCTTATTTTTCGAGTCTCTGGTCCACAGTAAAAGATTTTCTACCAGCAACTCGTGATCTTCGTATACCCTCTCTGAAAAATGAAATCATAATTACAATATAAACGTCTGCGACTTTTTTTACGTTATTTAATAATAAACGATATGAAGATATCTTTACCCATGAAAAGATCAGGCAAATGCTCGACCACCGTCCACTTTGGATCCATTGGCACGTGATTTTTGTCAGCTAGAAGCCTGCACACGTGCGCTACGCTCATTCCTTCGTCTACAAGCAAACTTTTACCACTGCCGTCCAAGGTGAACGCTTTGATGAAGAGCTTTTGAACGCTGGCTTCGCGCATCTTTTCCAACGCCAAGCGGATTTTTTCTGCCTTGACTCGGCTTGCAGCGTCTTAAAAAGGAGAAAAAAAAATAATACATCAGTGTTAATACATAAATAATTTATTTAATATTTATTAGATAATATTTATTATCTGAGAAGAACATTGGATTTTAGCGGTTCAAAGATTGGAGTAAGCATCGAAACTCACCCATGAGTTGATGAGATTGTTGCTGAGGACCTGTGTGCATGGCGGTCTGAGGTGGTTTGTGTCCGGAACCGCTGCTGCTCGCGGAACTCTCGCTAGACAGCATCGACACCGTGTCCGAGAACGCGCTGTCATTGTCAGGACTATCGGTGCGCATAGCTGGAACAAATATTTGACAGCTGTTAAACAATGCATGAGGTACAACTGCAAACAGCTTTGCAATTACAAGTTTCGAGTAACTGTTTCACCTAGCCATACTTGAGTGTTCTGCAAATTAGATAACGTCGGATAGGAATGTTTGAATGGCTCTAGCCATAGAAAGTAAATTTTACTGATTCAATAATTCTATTTAAATGTCTTCATTCTAGAAAGTTGATATCGCTATATGATAACAATTTTATCTTGGATATTTCTCGTAGCACATAAAAATTCAGAAATACCATATCGTCAATAATGCTACTACTTATCGATAAAATTATTTAGCCAGATAATCTAATCACTCTCGAATCTTCTCGAAGAATGTAAAAAGTCGAAATTTCTATTCCACATTGCGTTTTTGTTAGAAAAGAAGGCTACTCTATCGATCTATCTATTATTTCGAGCAACGAATCTTCGCGAAATAATTCAATAATTACACTCGAGTTGTTACATCGGGCGACCTTCTACCTAGACCAGGCCATACACCGCGGACCAGACGGGAACCAGATGTCCGCTCATCCTTGCTGCGTATCATCAATAGTCTTACGGACCCATCATAAATCCTAGTAATTTGTCAGCTAAGGTCCTTCAGACCCAACAAATATCTTTTTTCCGAATCATTTCTAAAAGACTATGGTCTACCACGGCTTGACAAGGGAAAGTTAGTTTTTCTCACGTACGATGCTTCCTACTAGCAACTTTCTATCGAGGGCGGCTAAGACCTTCCTAGTCCACCAACCTTCGTCTATCCAATCAGAAGCAATGTATACTGCCCTCACTTTCCTGACCAAAAATGTCATGAACAAATCCGATGGTCCCGTGCTCTAGAAACACCTATCGCTAGCTTTCCTCCGACACAGCATCGTCACTCAACTTTACTTCTTCTACACCGTTGGAAAAGTCAACTATTTCTTCTACATCGCTAGAAAAGTCAACTACTTCTTCTACACCGCTAAAAAAGTCAACTACTTCTTCTACACCGCTAAAAAAGTCAACTACTTCTTCTACACCGCTAGAAAAGTCAACAACTAGGTACAAATCTAACGCCTAACGTCTAAGTCTAAGCACGAACACTCACTTCCTTTATTAAGTATCCTCCAGTGCTACGTCCACTAAGGTACTAAGTTCAACTCCAAGAGCCTTGCTCTACTGTGCATATCTACCTCCTTATCTTCGTGCGGCAAAGTCTCATCTAGGAATTATATCTACTCTACGGTGTAACTTAGGTGTTATATTAACTGAATCACCCCTATTATCTTAACGGAAATCAGGGGATCGATCAACTCGTGGTGTCGATTACTATAACCGCAACGGGAATTTGCGACTCCTGTTGACGTCTCTCCTCGCGATTGCGTCTCTCCGCGATTGGTCGAAAATACACGAGTCATTAAAAGAAGGAAGACAAAGAAGAAAGCTCGTCCGATAAATTAAATTCTTAATAAACAAACCTCCTTCATTTTTCCCGATATCGGTATTGTCCCCAGCAGTGATTCTGGTGCTGTTAGGTCGGCCCTGTCTCTGCGAATCGGGTGCAGGTGTAGAAGCGATGTCGCCGTCGCAGCGGCGCTCCAGAGCGCACAGCTCTCCGAGGATAGCATCCAGATCGACATCCTGAGAATCTGCGACAAAGGAACAACAAATAAACTCGATTGATCGACTTAAAACCATATAGAACAAAGCAGCCGGGCAACGGATGCAAAGAAAAGGAAAGGACAAAGAAGAATAAAGGATAGATAGCAGATAAAGAGAGTAAAAGTGAATATCCCACGTTGGTACGCTAAAAGAAGGATCGTGTTCAACGATTACGATCGCAGGGAAACTGCTAATGGTCGGGACACGAATTATGAGCGATCCGACGATGAAACCAGTTCCGCGCTAATTACCCGCACGATTGTACGGTCATCTGGTAACCGCACGTTCGCTCGTGTTCCTCGAATGTGAAACGAGGCCTCGGACCCGCGAGACTCGTGTACCTGACCTCGTGCAACACAGAGGCGAAAGTCCTTGGCTGACGAAGAAACGAACGGTTTTAATTGCATCCGTAGATCGTTTGCCTGTAAACCGGTCGATGCCTGTTTTTGGAATTTGTTCACGCCGTTCGTGCGCGTCAGTAAATGATTTCTTTTCTTTTTTTCTTTTTTAACCAATTTGCTGGCAATCGAGAAAAATAACATTAAGGCGAGTGTTTTGGTATTTTATAGGCTGTAATTAGTGGTTTCGGGAAAGTTGTATTTTAACATTTCTCTCGCGTATGTAAGTAGAAAATTGATTATTCTTTGAGATAAAATATTACGATACCGAGATACGATCAAATTTACGAAAAATCAAATTTCCGACTAGGCTATACTTATTTCGTTAATCATCGATTTTTCGCGTTAAATTTTCTTGCTCTGTCTATTAGAAATCTAATTACCTTCTCGTCTCGTTTCGTGGGCCAATACTTTTAATCATTTCGGTCGATTAATATATTTCAATCTTCGTTACACTGAACAGTACCTCTACTAAGAAACGGAGAAAAGAATATCGAGTATCGTGTTCTTTACATTTCTACGATACGACGCGACGGTCATAAGTTCCAACGGTAATAAGTTCGTCTCAGCTAGCGAACGTTTCCGTGTTGCCATTTGTACTTCCTTCGTCGTTTATTTTTCAACGATTTTTGCTGTAACGATCCTCCAGGAAATATCGCACACGAAACGTAGAAGGTACAGTCCTCGAGACTCGAATATCCTCCTTCGTATAGCGCGATAATTATCGTGGATCGTTAGCCGCGCGTGATAATATCGACTTCGTTAAGATAATTAACGAAATTAGCTCATAGTCGGTAAAGGCAAGAGTCGATTTCTTTGCTCGATGGAAATTATTTAAACGGATTATGCAACCGACATTCGTAACTAGCCATAAAATCCTTATCGTCTATCATTTCTAGAGTGGTTCTTCGAAACATAACTTTCAATTTCTTATTTCGTTTTCATTTGCCATTTGAAATCCATTCTTTTATCTATATTCAATCCTATTTAATATACAACAAAGCGTGTAATTGTGGAACAAAAAATTCAAAAGAAACGTTTTAAAAATTTGCCACGATTATTTCACCATGGAAAAAGATCACATTCGTCGAGTGTTCTCCTTTCATAATACGACTCGCAATTAGCGAATAGCAACTGAGAATGAAATTCTTGCGAATCGTCCGAAGACGACAGACATTCCACTGCGAGCATCACGAGTGCAACTAAGGGCACGTGTGCAGGCACTCTAAATACTGAAAACCCTTTCCAGCGTTTTACCTGAAACGAATACGCGATACGCGTTGTATCTTAAACAAGCTACGTATATCGGCGTAAAAGATCCGACGAACACGGATTATCGAGGTGATCAGTTACTTGCGAATTAGTGTCAAGATCGCTTCTAATTCGGATCATACGGTGTCGAGCTAATGGAGCAGAAAAATAAATAAGCCAGGCAATAGACATTGTTAGTTGCTATTATTGCGAGATCTATTTTTCCCATTAATTTATGTCCCAATGCTATTGCAACAAACATTAAATAGTTGTTTAAACGAGTAAGGAGTTTTGTATGAAGATATATACAGAAGATATTAATTTCCTTTTTAGACGTTTTTAATATATACGTACCTTATACTACTTGTACTTTATATACATGCAATCAAGTCATTAGCTACGATCTAAAGATATTATTTTACAGACAGTATCTAGATCACTCAGGTCGTTTGCTTTTTTTCTTCGAACAAAAGGCAAACCCATTTGCTGAACACAGAGTATACATATCAGCAGCATTCAGAAACTCCATCAAAGGTTGACAGAACGAATGACAGAGTCGATATGGAATGTGACGGTATCTTGTTCGGGATTGTCGAGCTACGCGAATGAACGCGAATCTGCGCGTCGGCTACCACGAATAGGAAACCCAAGAAACTCGGACTAACTTTATCAATCGGATTCTCATTCGTGGCTCGCATCGAATTTCTAACGTGCTGACGTTCAACTTCTTGGTAGTGAAAAGAACCCGATGTGCTTCTACATCACGTAAACGTACAATGCATTTTACAAAACAATATACTTTTTATTCTGCAATTTTTGTTATCTCATCGGAAGTGAATTATAGAAAAATTGCGATTATCTTAAATTGTTCATAATTTTCTACCTACCCGAAATGACTATATTGCTTCATTTTATTCTATACAAATATAATTACAAAAATAATATTTAATCCCTTCTTTCGTGTCTTCTTTTCTACAGTATCGTGCAAACGTTTGATACATTTGAATTAAATAACACGAATATAAAATACGACGAAACAAATGACGCGAAAACCTTCCCATTACACAGTGCATTTGATAGAACTCCTAATGAGAGGGAAAACTACCTTGGAAGGTTAAATCTTTGGCGCTGGCTGTAGTTCAGACGATGGGTCGCTAATCACCGATTGTTAGCCGAAAACTAACCATTCACAGTTTCCGAATACTCATCTGCTTAACAATGAGGTCCAATTGTTGGCAGACTTAACATCGTCGATCAGCCAAGAACCAATGCTTCTGCACGGCAGGTTCTGACCAACGAACGATAACAATGGGAACGGAAGTTCCACGGAAGGTACTTTATGCGAGCTGGGGGAAACTCGGTGGAAAATGGTGTGCAGAAAGCTTCTTACGTTATCTATGATAACGTTCCATTGGTAATCCTCCTCGAACTAGTTTAAACGAGCGTTGAAAGCGAGTAAAGTACAATTGTCCCTAAGGTAGAAGTTTCAGTAGTGTTCTAGGTGGAAATGGAACTTGTACGAAGGAAAATCGAGCCGAGTAAGTCGTACGATACATTTTCAAACTTTGATAATTATCATGTTATTCGTTGCTCTGTTAATATACAATTCCCTTCGTTCATGCTTAATCTTATTTTGTTTTACGACGCTACTTAAGAAAATATATGAGAACAGATATGTGTATACATTTTTTCTCGAAGAATGCTCATTAATGTTTCCACAAATGAGTGTCGTTAAACTGTTCTTTATATCCATTTACACAAGAAAGCTGTTACGTATAAATCAGCAATTTTACCCACTGCTTTATTACGTGTTTCATGGTCATCGAGGACGCACGTGTATCGAATATTAATATAGTTTGAAATTATTCAAATAAGATATAACTGAAAAAAGAAATATTACAAATAAAAATGACGAAAGACTGGAACGCTACTACGATCTCTTCGAATAGGTTTCATAAATCTTGAGGATTAAGTTCTAAATTTCTACGATGGAACCAATTAAATTTTTTTTATACAGACGAGTACAATGATTTTAATGCAACGCTTTTAAATGAATAAATAACCCACATAAGTGTAAAATAAATCTGCTTCAATCTTCGATCAGAGTGTACAGTAACAAAATATTAAATTGATGGAATTAAGCAAATATTTTTAGAAACGTTAGACCACATTGATCGTCAGGTTACTGGTAAGTTTAGACTCGTGAAGCTAAATATACGAAATCTTAGTCGATGATATATCAAATTGCGTGCCTGGAAGCCATCAGCAAAACGGGGGTGCATAATTTTCCTTTCGATGATTATTGATCTTTATGAATACTATGCGCAAAAAGAACAGACGGTATTTACTATTCGTGATTGCAATTTTACCTTGCAAACAATTTGTAAACAGTACCTAAAAACAACTAATAAACAAATTCTTTTCTTTTATTACAGAATTGTATAGAATCATCGATTCATTCACGTACGATGAAACGTTAAATCTAAAATCTATAACAAAGAGGCTAACCTATTCGAAGGCTAATGGTGACCGAAACACGACCAAACTCGATTCAACGGCATGTTTCGAACGAAAACGAAACCGTGACGAGCGCGCACGGTTCGCGATAGCACTTTCCACGTTTACAAACGATGAAATAACCCGGGAAAACGAGCGAGCCTCGTAACTCGCGAATATGCCATGGATTACCGTTAGTCACGCGTCTACCACCGTTTCATGGCGTCCGATGGAACACGAGAAACGTCCAATTTGTATTCCCAGAAGGATCCACGGTCGACACAGAGGTGATGCACGTGAGTCGGTGGAGTTTTCGAGTCGCGTTAATGCCCAACCACGTTCGCGCGCGATCCTCCTCGACGATACGACACGTATCACGTATCTCTCATAGCCTCTCTCCTCGTACAGGGACGAGGAAACTATAAAATTTTTAGGGAGTCCGGGGGCGAAACGCGTCATCCATTCAACGTGTGAACGCACCGAGCTGACTTTACAGTCTGTGCACACTTTCTGTGCACCTGAATAACAGACGATTCTTGCTGGTTTTCGTTTATGGTAGAGAACTGCGTTTACCTTCCTTTGCAAATGAACAAATTTACTTACTTCGCTCGAGTTAAATAACACGTTAAACATTTGTAAAGCGATTGGATCGATACGCTTGAAACATAGATTACAATATCTTGAAAAACATGTCTTTTTGATCGTGATTAGGATCTTCCGTTTCAAAGCTGAAACAAATGAAACGATCGTAACAATTGGCATGCATAACAATTCTACAAAATATCGCGATATCTATCTCGAGGAAAGACCCAGCTACTAAGGCCAGCGACTCGTTGAAAGCGATCGACAAAATGGCTTGAAACAAACATCGAAAAGTGTATCCTTATCACAATGAAAGCGATCTCGAAATTCAAATAGAATTCGTCCCTGAAGCACCGGCAAACCTACTTTCTATCTGCTTTCTCGCGTATTATCACGCGGACAAAGCCAAGTGTGTAATTTCAGCGTCCGTCTGCGATCATCTCTAATCTAAAGATCCTTGATTGGACGCAACGTGAGCCAACGTACCTTTGCTGGCCAGATAACCCAGTATACTCTCGTTGCTTCCGAAATTCGCGAGCATGTTTTCATCGACAAGGAACGATATCCTCTTGTCAAAGTCGATCAGCGGTTAAGATCCATGAAATCCATGGCGCAAAACAAGCAACAAATTTCTCGTACTACGTATGTACAGGGTCGTAATGTTGTCAACACTCCAGGTTACTGATCGCTGTTTATAAACAGCCAGCGATCTTTGTAGTATCTTATGGTTCACAAATCGATCGATTTATCAAGTACTCGATATAAACTCGCGAAAGAAAACTTTTGTCGAACGACAGAACGCGCTGTTAATTCGATTAACTAGGTAAAAACGTGATTTATTATCGGGCGGGATTAAACGCGAAGATTAGAAATCGACGAAGCTTCGCGTCCAAGTGTATCAACGATCGATACCGAGAGGATTACGCGAAATAATCGAGGTACGGAAGGGGCAACAGAGCGCGAGGTTCGCGACACAAACGCATGATGTTTACGGCGCGTGCGACGGCGCTCGACTAAAGGCCTTAAGGTGAACACACTTGCCTCTTGCCTCGAGAGTTTTCCGCGCGGACGCGCTCCACGCTTGCGTGTAGGTGTAGCCCCGCAGCTCGTACGTGGTATGTCTCCGCCGCGGTAAAGAGGGTTGGACGTGCACAGAGAATTACGCAAACGTCCATTAGGCTGCCTATTAGCGTTAAAAATTATTTCACGCGATCATTGGCTTGAACGAAAGCACCAAGGAGGAAAGAGAAAAGAGGAGGAGCGTGGTATAAATGATGAATTAGCGAATTTTGAAACAGAGATTAAGAATTAAAAATGGTCGCACGTTCCGATTCTTTCGAATCGAATTTAATATCGCCGTGCCGAATCTGGTTCTTCGGATCGTTACTTAAGCGATGTCAATCTTTCGTTTAAGGATTACAGTCTTTTGATTTAATATTCTCTGCGTTTCAATGAGTCGTGATTCGTATTGTATGCGTTGATCAAATGTAACTAAGAATCAGCGAACGTGAAAGTGCTAATACGTTTTATAGCACGGCATAAAATGTAACAGCCCGTGAAAGCTGTTGTACGATAACCACTTTATTAAGCGGATCAATTTATAGTTGTAATCTCAACTGCGATCTGATCGAATAAAATCGATATTTTCATTGTATTTATGTTTAAAGGAGGAAGTGAACATACCCATATATTTCCTTCGAAAATTACAAGCAAACGTACTGCATTTATAAATTCTCAACTACCTTCTCCAATGGAAAGTGCTTTTAAAGTCAAACCTATCTCGAAACAAACACCCTTTGGTGCCATAACCGGAATGTCTACTTCTGCTTTCCTAATTAACAAAAACTTTCTGCATTAAGTACTTCTGTTCCTTTAATATTCGCACCCATACTCTATAAGCACGCGGAAACTCAATTTCCTAATTACTTTAAACTCCACCCACGCCCTGTCGCTTCTCCAGCAACCGACAAATTCCCTCAAACGCAAGAATACGCCTCGACAAGTTTCTATACCAAACAAGAGTTTCGCTGACAGTACTATTAGGTTGTATAACAAGTTCATTCGCCTTTCGATATTATTTTAATATCACAATCAATATTATCGATAATCGGCGTCCGTCGATCTTCGAGAATCGTCAGATCTAATCGTTCCAGTTTTCTCAACGCAATGATCAGACGATTATACGATGAGAATTACTCGGAAATAGGGAAACGTCGTTCAAGCCGATTAAATTGCGCTCTTCAGGCGGTGTGCATGGATGAGCTTCGTTCGTTGCCGCGTATGTAGAAGCAGACACAGCCGACACGGAGAACGAGAGAGTTCACGGACCGGGCAGAAGATTCGTATTGATTGAAGTGTGGGCGCCAACAGGCGATTTGATAAATTACAATCGACGCCATCCAACGCAACGCTCGCGTGGATCGTTTGTCCGTTGGATTTACAACTAATTCGCGTTGTAATTCGTGTCGCCAGGACCGAGTTCGAGCGTGTCAAACGCGTCGGGAACAACGGAGGAAACAAAGGGTGGACGGTGATTAATGCGGTTCGATACGGTTATCGCCGTCTTGCGACCGTGTCAGAGCTTCTTCTTCCCTTTCTCGTTCGAACGAGCCTCGAACAGCGGTATCGACATTTTCTATGCGCTTTACGTAACATTCGTCTGTTCCGCGTGGTTTTCTTCGACGAAACTGCCTAGCTACCGTGCGAGACGTTTCGTACAGACGTATTATATTTTCAATTAATTTGTAAATCTGATATACTTCGAATAAGTTACGAATTTAACGATTTAAATGTTTAGGGAATACGTGCAATTAAAGATTCTGCAAATATATTTCAATCGCTACGAAAATATTAAACAATGTCGACATTCTCGTCCCAGTAACAAAATCATAGTCATTGTTGATTCTGGTATCTTCCTATTATTTACTCGAACACTTACTACTTTATAGAGCTGCTCGCAAACCGATATCGAACAATTAAATTCTCCCGGATCGCAAATTCTTAGAATAATTCTATTAGTTAGACCGTAGAGATACACGGATTTTTTGAATATCGAAGAGTTAAACGAATCTACAGAAAGCGCATGATATGCGTAAAGATAGAAAATATTGAAAATAAAATATTTATTGTGATATTTAGTGTATACTTGGGTTCCATTTCTTCAGTCGAGTTCGTAAAAATATAAAATTGCATAAATATCGACAGTCGAGTTATCACAGTAAATTCATCGATACTCTTATCATACTTTGACCAACCTAGTTCTTTCAGCACTTTTCGTTCTTTCCTCGACAACGTACGGACGAGCAATACGATTGCGATCGAGCCTGAGGTTCGTTCACCCCTGTCGATTATGCGAATACGCAAAGCAAACGATAAACGCGTAACCCAGATTAATCGAACCGCATAAATCATTCGACTTGCACGTCTCCTCTGACGACTAATATTTCCTCGCAACTTTCTTTGTGACTATCTTTCATCGACGAAAATCGCATTTTCCATAGTGGCGTCGGCTAACAATCAGTGTCTGACCCCTTGATCCACCCGCGAGAGACTCGTTAATTTTATCGAACGATACCGCAATACTTTCTATAAATCTGTTACGCTTATCTGAATACGCCGCCGTTCAGTTTTGCGTTCGCATCTAAGTAGTTCAAGCTGGCGCGATTCATCTGTTTGAACTTCGTTTCGTTAATAGCTTCGATTTCAAGAAAATCAAGTGAATCAGTGTTCCATCAATGAAAAGGAATTCGAATCGTTTCAATTGTAATTTTCACATACAGTACATCGTTAATTAGGAATTATACTGAACCAAGTGACATCGAGGAGGTTTGTACAAATGACGGAAACGAACAAAAGGTTTCCTACTTAAAAAATATTGTTTCTTCTTTATTCTTTATTACGTCTACGCAATATCTTTTCTAAAGTGTTAGAGAGAGAGAGAGAGAGAGATAGCACGCATCAACGAGTAAACGTTGATAATTGATAAATTAATTAGCTAAGACGGCAAATATAACAGATCGTTTCGACCTATGGGGCTCCAACTGACCTTTCTGAGGGAGGCGAAAGAAAGAAATAGATGGAAGAAAATGGAACTGCGATTCCTAAGCGCTATTCGACGGGTGTTAATGAGAACGTGGATAACCTTTGCCGTACCTTTTTATTGACGCTGAATCTGACGCCGCAGCTGCGTCATATTTAACCAATTGTACGGAGAAAACCGGTATTCCCGTGTTATCTCATCATGGTTCGGGAACGATTAATTCGCTTGCAACTGGCAGATCGAGCGAAAAAATTCGATATGTGACGAATTGCGATAAAATTACGAAGCTTTTTGCGACTCCGTCTGTGTTGCGTATTTTTATGACAAGGTGTACAATTTTTTATCAATTTGGAAGTTTCACGTCGATGTTACGTGTGTTAATTGCACCAATACGATCGTGACAGTCGTGTCTCATTACAGTTGCTAATGAAATTTCAGAATGTTTTACGTAACACATACACATACGTACATAAAAGAATTTCAATCGTTCGGCGATCGACTATAACTCGAACTTCGCAACAATCGTCGATTCTCGTGTATTTCAATAATTCGCGATATTTATAAGCGCAAACCGCTCGGAAAGAGGCCGAGAGTGCGTTTAACGCTCGAAATGCGTTAAAACGTATTTTCATCGAGATTCGAGCGACGCAAATCGAACAATACCGGGCGAATAATCGAGCGCCCGAGTCGAGCGTGCTTCAGGCGACGAATTCGACGTTGAAAATCGAACAAAGGGACACTTTTTCTCTCTTCTTTTCTTTTTTCTTCTTTCTCGTTGATTAATTATTTCACATCGTCACGCTTCAACGTTCATCCAGCTTTCTATCGAGGGAAATTTGCACCGGTCATTTATTTCGCATCTATTTCATCGCTTTTCTATAGCACGGCGTTCGCTCTTCGAACGTCGAGCTTATTACCATTGAAACCGCGCACGGAACGCAGACGAACCACGCGATAATTCGGACAGGTCGATCGTTCTGCATAGATAGCAGCAGCAACGAGCCACGGCTCGCAAGTAATTAACGTTTTGATAATGCTATCGGGTGATTTCGTCGCGCTGTTAGCCAAGTTCGCTTGAAGCGAACCGACGTGGGTTTTCTTTTACGATTTCCCTACGAGCTAGGAAAATTGTGGATATTTTTTACCGTCAAATCTTTGCCGAGTATTTGAATAGAACGTACAAAAGTGCAGGTTATCGTAGATTATTGAAAATCTCTATCTTATAAAAAAAAAAAAAAAAAGTAACTGTACTTAACCAGACAAAAATTGCAAATCTCGGCAGAAAACAGCGTTAAACTCTAGCTACTTTAACCAATCGTTTTCCTAGCATAACGAATGTTTCTATTTACTTTCAATTTTATTATCGCTACGCGTTTGATGAGAAATGACAGAGAAATGACAAAGGAAAACGAAGCCGTCGGAATTATTGTCGCGTGTAAACGAATAGAAGCTCTTCGCATGGCGGTCACGCGTGACAAAGTACACGCTGACACGGCGATATTTTTTGCAAAACACCAACAACAATTTCCTATCAGGCTTAATTGGCAGCCGATACGTCGCACGAGGCGAACGACCGTCGCGATGAAAGCGGAGCCGTTCGCGTATACGCCTCGTGTTGCAATTATCGCGACAATTCGCAGCCTATGGATTGATTCGTGGTGTCATCGACGATGATTGCTCCGTCACCGCGAAAACCGACAATGAGTTGTGCCAAGAGAAGAATGATAATTGCGTTTTTAGAGACGAAGAGGCTTTTTCCAAGAGCGAATCATAAGACTCAAACATAAATTTCGCTTTATCGTTGTAAAATTTAACGCAACACTATGAGGAAATGAATATTCCAATTGACTCTTGTGTTCTGTCGTAAGTATTTTAACTTCCGATAGTGAAAGTATTGTAGTAAATCTCTCTCTATAAAATAACGTAAATTTTACCAGTAACTTGTGCTTCAAGAATCCGTCTTTCCAAAAGAATCTCCTTTTTTAACACGAACTTTTTTTTATTATTCCCTTTCGATATTTGCATCGCAATGCTCTTAAAACATTTTTTAAAAATATCATCAAAATATCCTTATACTATGTACGAGTACTAAATAACTTCAACATCCAAATCAATCACGTTGCCACGATTCTTTATATTTTTCGTTCTTAACCTTCTCGGAATAGTTCTTCGCGGGAATTATTATTTAAAGAAGAAGCATCGAGCAAATTTCAGGGAAAACGCTTACGCATACGTTCGCGCTAGAAATCATTGCCAAAAATGAACCGCGTGTAAGCGTGCAAGCGAGCAAAGGCAGCAAATTAACAAAAGGGGCCTGTAACCTTCGATCGTCCACACGTGACCCACACGTTTGTTTAATTAACTAATGAGCCCCGCCCTGTGTCACGAACGGCCCCACGTTTTGTTAAGTCCGGCTTATGCACTGTACACACAAGTGCAACCTTTGGTGTTGCGTGTGCACGCACGAAAGAGCGTGCACGAACGACGTTTGAAGACGTCGGGAAACTTGACTTGACGATCGTGAAGCTAACCGTGACTTCTAGCAAGGATAAATAAATTGAGGCTGCGTGTCTGGTATGTAACTCGAGGAGTCGTTAAAATGTTCCTTTGCAATTTTAAAGAAGCCTTAAACAACCGGTGTTAACAGTAAATGGGATTTTTTAACGTTAACGTGTTCTTTTTTCTTTTTTTGCAATAACGAAAAACATGTAGGTAGATATTTAACGTTAACTTTAATTGAAACCAAAATACAATGATAGATATATATTTTATTTCCCGTCGTATATCATACTGTTTTAATTATATACGAATTTATATCACAATGCAAAAATTACCAGGGGAAAATTATGTATAATTTCACACTAAACAAGCTGTGAGCGTGGACACGGAGTATGCGACGACGAATGGTCTAACGGGAAACGATGAATTTTTTCCTACAATTAAACAGATCGTCGCGCTAGCACGAAGATCGTACCTCCCGAGGAAAGTATGTAATTAGGTTAAACGCGACAGAGTAAGAACCTTAAGGCTGTGTCGTGCGATAAAACAGCTGCGGTGGCTCGAGCGCACGAGCACTCGTTAATCAGGCTGCAGCATTGCCGTGAAATATAATGACAGTCACTTTAGGTCTGTCGTAAGAAGGCAGGCTGGACTAATCTGCAGTAATAATTTTTCTCTCAGGCGAGTTTCTCTCGCACGTTTGGGCGGCATGTAATTTTTTTCACCGACGATACCGTACGAGTGTTATCTTCCTGGCGATCGAGTAACCCTCGGATCACGAGGACGCGCGTCACGATTAATGCATCGCCATCACCGTGATATTTACCGTAATTACTTTGGTAAATAGATTTTAATAACGCTAGAAAAATAGCGAGGTATAATTATCTTCCTTCCTTTTTTTTTTGGAAATTCCGCACAGTCTTCTAATAACACGTGACACACATTATTTCTCTGAATTTGGTTTCTTTACAATTAATACGCTCAGAAACATTCGCCGATGTTCCTTTTTCATTTCTCAATTTCACGCACACGACGTTGATCGCGTGCCACGGCCCCAACCCTCTTGCTAGGGTTCAAAGAATAAATTCACCCTCGCGAAGGTAAGAAAACCGTGTCTCGGAGTCGTAATAAAATCCGCGGGGTGAATTATGCCGCGGCACGGGGGGTGACAGTGAAATAAACTCGCGACATTATTCGTCAGAAGAGGCTGGAACCTAATACGACCGGTTCAGCCTCACGGCCTCTGGCAATTTCTGCCGCAACCTTTCCCACAGGATACTCGTTCTCGACTAAGAAGAAACAATTTGTCAAAGAGAATAAATTAACGAGCTAGGAGAGCAGGGATTTCCTTTAGAACGCGCAATGGAGATATTTTGAATGGCGTAAAAATCCGTATTCTCGAGTCTTTCTCTGAGGTCGCAACATTTCATTCATTTCCGTAGCTCCAAACAAATAAACGTCGACTAATCGATTTTATCATTTTATACATATTGTTTGTAATCTCATGAAAATTATTTCACGAAGTGCCGAAGGCGTTATGTTCTATTTACCTACAAGAATAATAAAGAAATACTAATAAGAGTAAAATAAATAATATGAAAACAAAATTTGGAAATTATATTATCCATTAATTTCACGTTAAAATAAAAAAATGTCGAAGGTCCAATATTTACACACGTTGTTCCATAATGCCGTAAAATATACGTCGTGAAATTTTATCAAAATGCTTTAAAATTCAACTAACGATTTAATTTTTAATTTAGAATTTCAATCGTAAAAGAGTCACGAAAACTCTATTGAAAATACATTTCGCTTCCAAATACAGTATAAATTTTATTCACCTAAAGCCTGTAAAAGTCTGAAATATTACCAAATGTGTTCAACCTACGCTTTTACCGCATCGTTCGAACATATATTGAATTTTTCAGCATCGATTGATCGTTTTTATCGCGCGTAACATAGAGAAGTTATTAAAAACTTAATTGTTTCCGGTATTAGTTACGCTTGTTCCTGGCTACGTACGATAAGAGGAAACGCGCAAACATATTGTATCTAATATAGTGGACAACAAAATTATTAGGTAGATCGGCACAAAGAAGGATACCTGACTGGTTGCATTAAACCTTTTCGCTTGGTTTCGCGTGCTTTATAGAAAATGAATTTTATCTGTTTTATTATCGCTCGTTGCTCTTCAGCGAATGCGCCCGGCTAGACTATTTAAAATTTGCATCAATATTAGCTCGTATGCGTCCGTTCTCCTCTGTTCTTCAAATAAAACTTGTCCGAGAAAAATACAAAACGCAGAAATGAATTTTACTCGGACATTTTTGCGATATTTGCACATTGCAGAGAAGTTTAGTGTCAATATTTTGGCAGCTCTGTTATAGTACAGTTTCTGCTGAACTTTTTAAATTCCGATAAATAAAGACAAAATTTTATTATACACTTGGAAGGTTTTAAAAATTGAAACACGTCTTTATGTTAATTACTATCAAATTTGGGAGATCTTACGATACATCCATTTATTTTTCAGCCAGTTAAATTGTCCAAAAGTCATTTCATCTTTGAAACATAACAGACTGTTGTATTTATCGCACCTGCCAAATCTCGCACGAGCATCACATTACCCTCGCGCTACAGATAAAATACCTGATGACTCAAAGGAAGACGAAATTCCCTGCAAGGTTTTATTTTCTATTCGATGAGAATGCTTTTACGAGATGATAAGCGAGCAGAGATCGCGACGATCGAAAGTGCCGATGGTCGTTCCGTGAGAGCTCCGTAAAAGCGCGTTGATAAAGAGATTTTATGATCGCCGCGATATCGTAAAACCATCCGTTGAAGTATATCGGGTAATACAGAGATAAGAAACGCGTGCATAAGTGCGATACGCGATCACGTGACGAGCACGATTATCTTCAATTTAAATTATGACGGTTGTCTTCTTGAAATTAATTAACTCGCTTCGCAAATGTTTTATGCTACTTCTCCAACTATTCAAATATCTCATACGTATGAAATACAATATTTTAAATTATTAAATCGATGCACTGCCACGATCATGACATAGAACGTTTCATCTAACTTTTTTATTAAATTTGCAAAATTTAGATTACTTTAAAAGCTTCCGATTTCTTTGCCATCGAAACTTCTACCTCTCGACTGAAAGCTCTTTAAGCGTCCATCAACGAGATTAAATTCGGTACCACAACATTTATCGACTCTTCGAAGCGATAGGGCTACGACGAATATTCCGAAACGATGCAAATTGCGCGGGTTTCGTCGCAGTACAACCGTTGCAAACTTAACATCATTAACTTAGAATTTCGTTATAGACGTATGCAGAATGTCCGGGGGAGGAAAACGGACGGAAGATATGAAACGACGCCAGCGTAGTATGCGCTTGGGCTATTTTAATGCGTCGCGAGATGATTGATTAAATTTCTGCGAAGCTACTTCGCTGTAATTGAATGCAAGTCCCGAGCTGTTCGGGATTTTTACAACTCGATCGTAGCCTGCCCCTCTGGAGATGCCACGACAATCCTCTGCGAAGATACCGGATCGCAACGAACAACTGAGCGTGCAATTTTCCTGCTACACGTTTGCGTTTCATACTTTTCTTCGATCGTGATTAAACCGCCGATGTTTATGCAAATTTACGTGTTTACGAACGAGCGACTAAAGAAACGGGACCAAGGTACAAAATTTAGTTGTAGAAACGAGAATGAGACGATCGTAAAATTACTTCTTACTCGTACCAACAAAATTAAAGTTTAAAAAATCGATTTACTTCACTCATAAATATAAATAGAAAAGAGGTAAACGATAAAATACAAGCCATAGTGGTATGTCCCTGCTGCGAAGTAGAAGGAAGTTTGAATGAATAAAAAATAGGGATTAATTTTTCATGACTTGCCTTCCTTGAGTTTCGTCAAGTTACCAATTTTACCCCCTACTGTCCTGTCTCGAGCCGAACGCAACAGTCGTTAGTCCTTTGAGCATACGTTTGGCTTCTTTCGAGCCTCTTTTGTGTCGGTTCTTTTCACTGCGCGTTTACTTTGCGAGGGAAGAAGCAAGGATCCTTAATAAAGAGCATAGCTGCGGGTAACCAAAGTTCAACCACGAATGAAGCGTGTTTTCAAATTACGCATGTAAGATACAGCGAAATAGTTTAAGAGTAGATCGAATAAATTTGAACATAAATTAATTCGAACACGATCCAGCGACACGTTGAATAATTTACATGTCGAATAAAACTTAGTCACGCGTAATTATACGTTCCGACGGTGTTAATTGATAATTAAAATTTATGTACACGTAAACAGTTTCAGATACAACAACGACGTTTTAATCGGCATTTTACATTAACGAGATAAATTAATGAAATTGCTATAATTTTATTCGTTTAAACGTGATTTCAACGACGTTTATCAAATTGGTTTGAGAACGTTTCACGATCGCCATAGAACCGTGTCTTGCCCTTTGAGTGAGGTGCGAATGAAAGTTCAAGGAATAATTAAAGAGCGAAGAGTAAAAAGACCGAAGGAAAGCGAAAGCTCGGAAAACGGAAAAGATAGAAAGAACGGATTAAAAGTGGAGATTATTGCATCGCGGTAATGAGACTGCCGTGGTAATTCCGATTTCAATCCGAGTGTACATTAATTAAAACACACACGCTCGTATCAATTCCCAGGAGCAGATTCTACTGTCACTTTATAAATTGCTTCGTCTTTCAACGCGTACATTTTTAACGTATTTTTAACGCGCGTATTTCAACTTTTGCAGTACTCATCCTCTTCGTGTCGCTCTCACCTCTTTTCTATAATTAAAGGTTTTAACGTGAATTATCGTACTTCCGTGAAGTACTATCGTTATTACGCTTTTCAAACAAGTACTTGGGTAATGTAAAACGATTTTTAACGAGGTATTTTTGGTAGTTTTGAACGAGAGAGTATACAAAATTGTAACTAAAGAGCGTTGAAGATAGAAAAACGCACTAAAACCTTGAATAATATTGCTCTTTAAAATCAATCACGTACCTCAAGTTCAAATAAAATATGAAATAATTCTTATTTATCCTGAACAGTATCTTCAAAAAATGAAAAATCGGAAATACCCGTAACAAAACAGAACCACCAAGCAATAAAGTTAAATTTAACAACCAAAAGGAAGCAAATTAATGGAACGACCGAAAAGAGGGCAGAGTTTTTCAAAGCCAGAGGCGAGGAAGAGGGTGCGAAGCTGAGATACAAGCATGGTACAGGCTTTTTCAGACTATCGGGCGCGTACACCGTGCGGTTAGAGGCTGCTATGCGGCACTATCGAGCATAAATTCGCTGATACGACGAGGCAGGGATTTTTCTCGTGGCGCGACGGAGAGGTTGGAGCTAGTTCAAAAGATTTAAGATAAAGCGCGCGTGGTGTAGGTGCGAGGCTCGATGCCGTTGCAGTTGCAGCTGCCGTTGCCGCAGAATCGCCGCAGGAGACGACGTGACCGGCGATTCGAGCCACCACCGAACCAGGCATCACGTTCGACCAGCGTCGAATTTTCTACGCTTCAGCCTGCTTACTAGACGTTTGTGGCACTCGAAGAAACACACTGGGGAAATAGGAATATTTCTTCGCTTTTCAATTCCTCCTACGTTTTTACGACTCTGTCGAGAGGAATAGTAAAAAGAGTCGAGTGAAAGGAATTAGTAATCAATGGACTGCGCATTTTTATTCGTTTATGGAAAATGTAAAGACATAAAAATGCACGGAAGACTCGTAAGGTGTAAAAAGAAAAAAGTATATATATAAAGTTCAAAATATAGTAATTTTTACAATTTTACGATACATTATTACGATTAAACGACTATGTGTAACTTTAATACGATTTCTTTAGTCAAAAACTTCGTACCCAGGACTGAAACTAATTTCACCACTTTTACTTTCAAAGTAACCAACAGTCAAAAACTTTCGATAACATTAAACGACGTCTTGCTCATCGTTCCTAGCAAATTATTAAATCCTCTAGCCTAAACGGTCATTTAACGTTCAAGTTTTCCAATAACCACGTAATTTACGATCTCGAAACGCTTTTATCGACGATAAGATCATCGTGTCCGATCAGATTCTTCGTCGCATCGCCGCACCGCCACGAAATCGCAGCACAAGGTGCAATAAAACACCGGAAATTGCTCTTTACCGATGCGTCCCCTCTTTGTCCACAGAAAAACTCATTTGCCGTCGACTCGATTTCACGAACATTAATGGAGGGACATTTGCACGCCACCAACAGCCGATTTAATCAGAGAGTAAGATCAACGAAAACATCGTCGTTTTCTTTGGGTTCCACGAGCGTGTTTCCGAGGGTAAAAAAAAAGCTACGCCACAATCTCGCGGGATGAAACGTCTCTTTTGTGCGCGATGTCCCGTCCGTTTATTCACGAAGCACGAAATAGAGGAGGGTAGAACGTTAGAAAAACTGTCCTAGATACGAGACACAGGTCGTGTATGAACATGGACGGACGTTCACGGTATTGAACAAAGCAGGAAGTCGGATTTTTTGTCCCGAAGGAAACGTTTTTTAGAGCGGCGCAATGTCACAGCCGCGGAAATTACATGGAGACGGAACGATCGATGTCTATTGAGAATTTTGGATACAAAAAAGATAGCTCACCTTCCAGATTTGCCATGGAGAACCTATAGCTATCGATTCTCGGCGTGTTGATGTCCGAGTTGAAAGGCCTGAGGGTCGCTGAGCTCACATTGTCCAGACCCTGCAACAGCAATTTATTCTAACATTAGTTATTTATTTATTTTAGTGTTGTTATTTATAGGCACTGTAGAATAAAGAAGTTTTAAAGATTTTCTGGTTTGAGAAAAAATACTTTGTATTCGATATTTCGTAATATATGTAATGTACGAGATATTAACGTTAAACAACGCCAAACAAATTGTTAAACGATCGATCGATCAAACGACATGATACATTACAAGTATAGGTATCGTTGAAACAGTAAAACGCCAGCAATTCTAATCAAAGAGACATCATCGAAAAATTCCCCACCAAACTTTCCCAAGCGTAATTAATTTCACAAAAAGAGCGTGGAAAGTTCTTTTCCAGCTATGTCCAAGTCACAGCCGTTGGCTGAACATACAGAAATAAATCATTTACCACCCTAGAAACGGTGTCGATAACGCAAGCACGTCCGACAAAGGAAACAACACGATGAGTCCTCTGTAACAGAAATAGAGGCGCAAACGGGAGCTGAATCCGTAGTTCCTCGCGGTCTACCGACGCTTCTTGCTGCAACACGATCGATCGATAATCCGCTCGAGATCCTTTTACGTTCCTAACTCGGCTGGAAATACGATTTACGTGAAACCGCGGAGTCGCTCACCCAATTTCCTACGGATAATCTCACATTGTTTCGCGATCAATTTCGCGAGATCGGTGAACGCGGCGAAATTTCAACGCGCGCTCCAAGGACGTTTCCGTAGGTCTAATTCGACGCTTTGGGGCGAAATAGGAATTGTTAGCAGCGAAGTACTGTCGAAGTTGCCGAGAAGGGTGGAAAAGGGAGAACTGGAAGACTTCCAGATATTCGATTGTTTTGCAGACGCGTGCATGCAATGATAACGACGAGACGGTGCTGTTTCTGTGTATCGTAGCCCGAAGGTGGCGAAACTTGCCTCTTAAAGGGATGTTTGCGCAGGAGAAGTTTGTGCTTCCGTTTCCAGCGGCCGTCGACGTCGAGCAACCAGAAATTTACTTTGGAATGCCATTCTATTTGAAAATTGTATGGTGGTTTGCAGTTTCTATAATGGAAATAACAATTGGATTGCGAATAATTGATATTCCGCTACTTAGAGCGCAGAATATCCCATTGTTCGGTAATAAGGAACATCTTAGCAATTCTGGACAATTTCCATGCGATCTACAACATCGCGACTGGGAGAAGATTTTGAAAAAGTGGCGTTTTCCGAGGAAGAGGTCCAGCCAGCGCTTCTCTCGCGGTGGCGCACAGCCAGCGGACTTCCGCGTTTTGAGCCATTAACCGTAAATAATGCGAGAACCGAGTTGCCCGCTCGGCCGTGTATGTACATGCGGCGTTCTACGGCGGTTAATCAAGCAACAGCTCCACACGGTGAACACACAATGCCTTCGGCTTCGCCACGTACACATACACAACGTGAACACATACACACAAACACAGGAACGTAAAACGTTCCAGCGGATAGGAGAAAACTGGGCTCGTCGTGTGTACCTCGTGTACACGTTTCGCTACGCCTGATAGATCGCCTCTCTCCATCCCTCTCCTCTCTCCATGACCTGGCTCTCTCTAGCTGTGTGACCGGAGGGCACATAGGATCTCATGGGACGCTGTATCGGCGATTCTTCGATGGCTGAATAGCTGAAGCGACTGGAAACACGGGGTGACTTGTAAACGACAGGGTGAAACTGGCGTGGCATTGCTTAGAATGCTTGATGACGCTTTACCAAGTGGATCGTGATTGGCGAAAGAGATCTTTCGAATCTGCTTGCAAATCAAATTACATCTTTCATCCTACGTGTCATTAGCGAATTACGAGCTTTCCGTTTCGTACGCTTTTACATCGTTCTTTGCATGAATGCCAAGGAATTATTTCCAACGGCGATTAATCGAAGAAGCTATATCGAACACCAAAAAATGTTTATCACAGAGAAAATACGAGACACACAAACTAACCGTTAAAAGAGAGAACTGTTCGTTTTCAAGTTCAGCGAGGTGCATCAAACCCAATAAATCGCTAGGGCTTACGTTCTCGAGAATATAGAGGGACGCGTGTTACAGCGATGGCTTCTCCCGTCGAGCTGGTAAACGCAATGTGGGTGTAAACGTGGTGAACGACCCGGTAACCACCATTCGGCCATCAGGCACAACAATTAGATTCGACCGGATAAGTCGACTCTTCCTGTAACGCGAAACTCGTGGACGGTTACGTTGGTCGTTTCTCGCGTGGAGCATTGTCACGGATATTTAGCCGTGTTATTGACGTTCACGGGGTCAGATACCACGCTGCGATAGCGAAGAACGAATTTCTCCCAGGATTCCTACGTCGATTCCCTCGCTGAGAAGTTAATCGATCAGCGAGCGATGAGGCGAGCGCGCGTGGGAGTGAAACAACGGGAGAGCAAGGAAATCGCTCGATTGGGATCTTATCCGCCGGTTAACGTCCTCGAAACAGCCAAGGAATCAAGTTTCTGAACTATCACAACCAGAATGATACCGTATATTTCAAACGATAACGTTTGCGGTGATACTTGTTCGCCTAATTTATGCTGGTTTTGAAGTATCGTGTTCCTTTTTGGATTATCGGTTTATTCGTAGACGAGATGGTTTAGTATCTTGTTTCGACAGAAATGAAACAACGTGTACAACGCTTAACAGGTTAAAGAACATCGACGATCCATTTCAATTCCTACTTTTTCTTTTTAGGCAGAAAAAAATGTCGAGCATCTCGACCTTAACACCACCGCGATCAACGTTAAACAAATCTATCTTTCGTAGTTGCAAATAATGAAAATGTCTCTAGCCGAAACGAACAGGTTTACGAGGCGAAAGCCTATAAACGACAAACGGAAGACGCAGGAAGCGTTCTCTAGAGGCCACGAAATATCCCCTCGAGACGTTCTCCGCCGATGATGAAATAATTTGTACGCGGCACGGGGTGCGCGCGACCTTACATTTTTCATGGCCACGGGGTCTCTTTCGGGCGACGGAACGCGAGTTGAAAAGAGCAGAAAGCTCGCACTCGGCCGAGTGTCGGTTTACCCGCGCCAAGTACGAGTTTACTCTCGACTCGAGTCGACTACGCTTTCTTGGCCTTTTACAACACTACCCTCTCGAGGACTCGTGCTTTTTCCCGATGAAAAAGCCAAAGCAGAGAAAGGCCGCTTGCCGCCAATTTATTCTCACTGAGAAGCTTTCTTCGCCCGAGCTTTATCGCTCGGCGATAAAAACTCAACAGCCGACGATCGAACTTTCCTCGATTCAACCGACGAACGATATCACGCGGGTTGTTTCTCTCGACTCGAGCGAGAAACTTTTCACGCTGAAACGATCTCTCAAAGAAACAGCTGTAACATCGTGCAAACAACGCGAGCAAACGACTGGAAAGAACGGTTAAAAAAGTTTCGAGAACACGCTTCCGACGATGGTTCGCGCAACTTGCTTCGGATCGTGCAGATTCCTTTTCTTTTTTTATTGCGTTGTGATTGCTGTTTCAAACTTGCGTTGGCGCCGAATCTATCATTTTTCTCGTCGCAAGCAAATGTTTTTGCTTTCAATTAGCGTGATCAGCGATCGCGAATATTTATGAACTTACGAGAAATTTTTACGTTCGAAGATGTAAGACGGAAAAAACAATCTACATCCTAATACCTCTCATCACAAGCCTAATTTACGAAAAATGAAGATACCACTCTGTCAGTCGCTTTTAATTACCATCTGCCTCGGCGAGCATTAACGCAAAGACGAATGTCCATAGCCATTCGATTCGCTGGTATGATTAATCGACATGCACGCAGTCGATGGAAGCTATCGCGGATATTGCAGATGCCGCATTCATCACGACCGTAGAATATTTCGGCGCATCGACTGTCAAGCTTAAGTAAGAAACATGTTCCACGAGGACAGCCGTAAAATTGTCCGGAAATAAGTCTGTCACCCGTGTGCGAGAGCGAAACAACCCTCGAGGAAATGCAGGTGTCGTCTGTACGCGCCTGACGTGCCAACTTAATATTAAACATCTTCAACCACCCTTATTGAGAAGAAGTGGGGTATCTACCCTTTGGAAGAATCTTTTATCCTTACTTTGGCCGACAACATAAGAAAGTTCGTAGGAGGTCGAAGTCGTATCTGGGAGATCGAAGAATTCTAAATTATCGCATTCAGCCGGCTTAAGGTCGGATTAAGGGGTTGAAATAAGGAGGTATAGGAGTCACGTTACGGAGAAAGTCTGACGAACGACGTTAGGATTCGTTGCCACGAAGGGGAAAAAATACCATGAGTGTATTTAATCCTCTTCTTGGCTCAGGACACAGAGACACTGGGTTACGCGAGGAAAATACGTGATTTGTCCCCGTCTGGAAGAATCCCCGAAGAAACTTCTCCCTTTTTGGCTGTCTCTGTTGGAACAGCATCTCGTGCCAATACGATGTTTCCCAACGTTTCCTCGAACCCCGAAATTTACCGCAACGATATAAAGGTCGTTGTATCCAATTTCGTGGCGTTATTCCCGTTTGGGATATTTATGAGAATATTAAGGTACTAGTGGCGTTTGAGAGGGTAATGATATGAAAATCTGACGATAAAATATTCGAATTGGTCTAACGAAGCTTTAGCGATATTGAAATCGTCATGTACAATTTTATTCGTGCTCTCTATTACCGATACAATCTGAGAAGAGCAAATCGTACAGGTTTGATTTCTGTACCTATAAACCGAATGTTTCAAACCGACTCGAAGTTACATATTTCTTAAATAAGCACTTTTAACACGAAGTCCAACGAAAGAGTTAATCGATCTATTGGATACAAAGTTGCACGTTTTACGAACAGGAATCCGTATCTTCTGTCGGTGTTTCGTTCATTCAGGCCAACTTTCCGCGAGATGATCGCGCATTACACGTAACCTGATGTTTTAAATGCGGAAACCGGTTCGGAAAGCATAATCCTACGCGTTCACAGAGAGTATAGAGGAAATCGCTGGCGAGTTACAATTTCCAGGAACCCGTTCCACCTGAGAGAACCCGCTTAACCATAGTCTCCTAATACATGCATAATTTCATCTTCAAACTTTCTACGACTCCCTCTTTGCTCGTTTCCTCTCTTATTCTTCGCGTGTTATCCTACGGTCTTTTATCCCATGTCATGGGACCGTTTTCGACCAAGCCATACCAAACCATACCAAACCATAAGAAGCCAACTCAGCGATCTACCCAATCAAATGTAAATTTCTCTGCTTCTTTGCTGCATACTACTCACGTCCTCCTGTGCCTTGTGGCTTTTCCATCGGAAAAACCTATCCATTTGGCAGCCTGGAAAGCTCCTGCTTCCTGATAGCCTCTCGCTTCTGCTCACAAACTCTCGTCTACAGCATCTTCTTCAAGAATATCGTGTCTTCTTTCTTTCGTAATTTTTGTTTACGATTATTTGTATGGACGAATAAACTGATAATTATTTCCGGCATAATTCACGTGACTATGAAAAACATTCAGCACAAACCGGTAGACCGGATGGAATCTCGTAAATGAAGTTAGACGAAGCCAGTTCGTAGATTAAGAACGAATCGTTTACTTCGGAGGAAGTTGGTTTTATACGTCTAGACTTTCTGCGTTCCACCACGATCCTCGATCGACACTAAGAATCAGAGACTACGCTACAAGGGGGAGGATAACACGGTGTCGTGGCCAATAACAGTCCTTGAACCTGGCCGAGCGATCGTTTAACGATGGTCATCGCGGGGAACGGTCGGCCGTCGTGGGCCTCCGTTTCACAACAACGTCCAAGCTCCTCTCGCGTGACCAGGCTAATGAAATCATCGGTCACTCGGATTTCCTCCCGCGCCGAACGTATAGAGTACGCGATTTCCGGCGATGGGACAGCCCGTAGAGGAATCGATCACATCCTGCGATTGACTCGACTTCGCTTACGATCCCCGAACAAGTCTTCGAAGAAATCTTTCTAACGTTAACGATGCCTCTAAAATCTGTAAGACACTGAACCTGTCCTAATATTTATAAGCATCGACCAGCAAGATCTATTCGATTGGCTTGCATAGTTCAATTCACAAAAATCTATATTTACGTTTCGACGTCGATACTTTTTCACTGAGAAACAAGAACATGTCAAGTAACGATAACGTGTAAATCATTGATGCGACACGCAGAAGGTCGCAGAAATCTTTATCGTCACAGAGCTTCGAGGAGTGCGAAGGAACATCCTGTGAAAAAATCGGAGAGATTTGGAACGATCGGTCGGATTACGATCGAGATTCGAGGTGGACGGTTCGAAGTGGACACGGACGACCGGCGTGATCGCGTACTGGCGTGGTATTGCAGGCACTGGATGCTGATCCGCGAGGGATTCAACGTGGAGCCGGTCGGTTCTTCGTCCCTCGCCCTCTCGATTCCCTCCACGACGTGAACGAACGAGAGGAGAAACTTCCTATCTCTCTCTCGTTCTCTTCCTCCTTCCCCTTTGCTTCCCTCTGCGTCCAACACGCGCATGTGCGGCTATCGATTCCGCCTGTTCCCGCAGGAACACAGGACTACGGCGATACTTTTTCCTGCGCAATGCTGCGAGGAAATCGTCCTGCGAACACCCCCTGCCGGAGATACGATAAAGACACGCGCGGCCAAATGGGTTGCACTCGCAAAGGGCAAATTTCAACTGAGCAGATTCCATTCTACCTAATGTGTTTCTTGGAACATTTCCTCCGTACGAAGAGTACAGAGCAATGACAGTATTCCAATTCTTTACGGGAAAGCAGGTTTAAGATCCACCACGTCGTCAATCGATTTCATCTTACCAACATCTTGTTTTTATATATATTTTTGTAATGTTGTTTGTCGTAACATTACGATATAACATCAAGGTATTAAAATGTTATTTGTCTTAAGTGACTAATTACAAATAATTGTACGATTACACGATTAGTTTTATATAATTATATTCGTAGACAGTATGTCGATTAGCATTAACGATACAATTTCTTGTGCTAATTTCGTATAATAAACCGTGGAAACTTTAATTAAGGTTAAAGAATAGCTTGTATACATAATAGTTTCGGTTATGAATTTATGGCTTTGATCCGATGGTACTTTAGTTTACCAAAGTATCATTTATAATTCAGTTTGGGGGGTGAAACTTCTGCAATTTATTGTTACGGTGAAAATGAATATAATCGCAGGATTGTTAGTGTGTTTTCAGTTCACCACGAGCACGGCCTGCGCCTGCTGATGAAACGAGCTTAATTAAAAGGATTTAACGAACGCCGCCCCGGCTTTGGGCGAATTTAATTAAAGACGGAACCGCATCGATGCACCGATGCATCCTACCTCCTATAATCTCTCGTACGATTTTCACAATTTTCTCTCCACAAAGTCATGATATAAATCTTACGACGTGAACGCTACGTTAAAATAACAGCGAGCTTACGAAAATTCCACGTGATCCATCCATTAGAATTTCTTTACCATTCTATTTTCTTATGTACACGATTTTAATGTTTTGCGTGTATAATAATTTACTTGTATAATTAACGATAATACGATGTCATATAATTATTACATAATTTACAATTTATAATACGATCGTATCTTATATTTTACGAAATACCAATCATTAAAAACCAGACGTTTCATGCGTTACAACACAGCTCGTTTCATTCGACCGTACGCACACGCGTAAGAACGAAACATCCTTCAGAAATTTCAGAATTGCCCACTATACAAATCTCATCGGTTTTTCTTTTCTTCGGAACTTTCTTTTCATAGTTTTTGGTTCGTCGCGTTGACTTGTTCGCACCACCCCAACTGCACTCGATGCAACGCCGCCATAACAACTCACGGGAGTCGAATTACCCCCCACGGACTAGAAAACAGGCAGGGGGAGAGAGACAAGATTCGTTGGACCAGCAGATGCATTCGCTCAGGTGTTGTATTCGAGCTCGGTCGTGCATTCACGCACCTACACGAACCTGAGTAATCGTGGAGGTGAATACGACGCAACCCTCCGTCGACGATTGCCCGTGTCCAGCCCCCGTTTCGCGATGGAAAATTCCGCTTCCCCCGAAAACACTTGGCACAACGAACCACCGCGACATTCCCGATGGCACCTTTTAATATCGACGTTTGTTTGTCTGCGACTCGCGCTCATTCGAGGGCTACTTTCATCGAGCAATTGCTATTCTGTTATCGTTTTTCTGACCGTTTTTCTCTTTACGATGGGCTCTTTTGCGATTTTTGGAAGAAATTCACGCGTAGGTGAGGGATATTTATTTTTAAGTGATTTTTGATGCTGGTGAATTCTTACGAGGGCTCGTTTTATAGTCTCTGATATTAGTCTCTGATATGGAAGGATTATGTAAGAATAAAATTTTGTCTGAAGAATGTTTAATTCCTGAATGGACAACTGATAGATCGTTTTATAATTCCCTACTTTTTCGTGGTTATATAAATAGCCGTGTAACTTTGACATTCAATTTTCTCGGAGATAATAGAAAATTTATATGAAATCGAGCATTGCTGAGAATATTTGCGGAAGCGATGTTTAACTGACGAAATAATATTTATTTAATTTCGAGTAAATAAACAAGTACGGTATATCTGGGAAAATAATATTCAGCAGACAAAGTAACAATGAATTCCTCGAAAAATCATACGGATTCGTAAACAGAAATTCAATGAACTGGAAATATCGAATCTTGCAAACGAAAATCTTGAGACGAAACGGCAGATCGGATACAAATCTATACATTCAATCGGTTAAATGAACTTTGCGTTCGAACATATTGCGCCTTTTACACGGATGGAGATGAGAAAAGGCAAGCGAATTCGAGGGAATAAAGTTGGGAGTCAGGTAGTAAGATAAAGCGTCTTCTCTGACAATTGACCAAGAAAAATAGAGAAAGCTTGTGAACCGTCTATCAGAACGAAAGTTCGATTCAAAGCGCTTTGCAGCTTTGCAAGTCTCTGGGGGAACATCGTTCGATATTTATTTTGTTCCGAAGGAGATACAAAAATAAATTCGCTACGTGACTGTCTCTACAGCGGCTATATTTCTCGCAAAGGTTAGATACAACGAAATAAGAAAGGAAAGCATAAGAAATTGCATTATTGATGATGTTCGAAAGAAAAGAAGTTAACGTGACATGTGCAAAATTGTTTCTGATACGGTTCGTGTCAGGGAATTTATTTGATAAATTGCCGTAAAGTCTCTGAGAATCGACGATATAAGCATTTACTATTAAATATTGCAACTGTCATATAATCGCGATACCGTTAATGTCATAAATTGTATCAAACTATCGCAGAATTTTCTCCTTTCCTTTATCGAGTTTATCGATCTTATTGACTAGGGTTACTTACTTGAAAAATTGAAGATAATCGTGAAAGTATCAACAGATACTGTTTTATCTCTATATGTGTTTCATAATTTTCAAGAAAGCAGAGAAAGCACGCTTGTTTCTTCGTTAATATTCCGTAGCCTTGACCCGTAGCCACGTTTGCAGGAAATCTAAGGGCATGGCAAATGAATCGATTGTTGGAACACGCTCAAACATACTCGGGGACCACGCACTATGCTCCAACTTGGCTCTAACAAGCGTCTCTTTGGCTTCCATTATCGTCGCAACGCAGAAACACGATCTAAAGGTGCCTATTACCATGTGTACACTTGCCTCGCGCTGTATAATCTCGCCACCGCACCGGCTGCGGCTCAACCCCAATTAGAGTTTTGGTAATGGAGAGACAGTCGGCCGTAGCCATGAAAATGTACGGGCGAACGTCGATCAGTCGTTTCTCGAAACAAACAAAGCAGAAGATTGGCCTGGCCGTATCGTTTCAGATGGTAATTTTCATTTTCTATTCTAGTCAAAGGAATTTGATTTCAGATGAATTTCAAACGTTTTATTCCATTTTGCTTTTCATCGTACAAATTACTCCATGCTATTCCAATCCGTTTGAAACTTTTCTTTATCGCCTGTTTCATATTTCACGTACACGATTTTCTTTTACAAGCTCGATCATCGAAAAATTCAAGTTCATAGTTCGATCGCGTGAAATTCGAATTCCGTGCTGTTCGATCGTTTATTTCGAAGCGTCTGCGTATGCAGCTAAGGCTGCGTTCCAAAACGTCCAGCAGAACTCTGAGAAACGCAAAGCGAGATACGGAGGCAAATATAATTATAGACTCGTTGCCGAGGCAGCAGAAATCGCCCGAGGAACCGTTCTCTTGGTTTTCTAACGAGAAACATAAGTTTAATTCTGACTTGAAAATAAGTACACGAGGACACGTTTGATGTTCTCGCGCGTTTCATAGCGGTTTTGCATCCTAAGGTTCAGCCGTTTGCACAAAAGGTATATCGTTGCAGCTACGTTATATCTGTGTTGAATAAACAAACGATAAAAAGCAAGGAACAAAGAGGAAGTAGGAAACAAGAAGCAGGAAACGGCTTAATTAAATACGATTTTATATCTTGCTGAGAGTTCCATATTCATTCACAGTGTACTCCCATGTATTCTGGACGTTTTAACGAATTAACGAATTAAAGATCTATTAATAATAGTCGATAAAATGAAACTTTGCTTGCAAAAATATCGACCGCCAAAGAGTTAAAACAAAAATTGAAAATACTTTGTAAAAAGAAAATAGTATCGTTGATCATTTAAGAAGAAAGGACTAATACACTTTCACGCTAGCATTGCTATTCATCGAACGAACATGACAAAGTCACCAAGGTGAAACGTTCAATTTTTCATTCCATAGACTTATCCAGCATCTACCGTCAATCACGGAAAAATCGTCGGAGTTCCAACGAAAAATTTCCATCGAAATTTTTCTATGCGAACATCCATCTCGAAAATGCAGGGTTTTAAACGTCACGTACGTGTTACCTGTCAATTCGACGACGACGAAGAAAAATATTCGGTATCCACGAGGAATAAACATGCGTCGTTGGCTAAGCCGTCGCGTGCTTGCATATCCGGTGCACGAAAATGCATTCGAGAGTGCAGCTCTCGAGCCACAATGCACGCAGCACTAGAGACTTGCGTATGTCCGCGCGATGTCATCGCTCCTTTTTGTCGTCGATGACGAGATATCGACTCGTCTCTCCTCTGTCTCTTTGCTTTCGGAGAATGAAAGCCCCGCCAGAAATTAATTGGACGTGAAACGACGGAAGGCTGAATGATGTTTACGAGAATGACGGAGAAAGGTTGGAATATTCTTTCCTTTACATTTTATCCGCGGGAAAATGTGAGAAAATAAATAGTTCTGTTGAATGACAATTACGTGCTATATAATTGCTTATAATTTTAGCTGCATAATTTGACTCGTAATTATAGCGCAATTATGATAGAATGTTAAACACGCTTTTAATCTTAGAAAGGCTTCAAAATATTTAATTACCGAGATATACCAATTGTATAATATTTTGAAAAGTATTTTGCCTTTATATCCGGCCATCTCACTGAACGATGAATGAACGAAGATATTCACCTGATTGACTTGCAAATAACAGCCTAATAACACATCACACGTGATCTGGACTTTGCATCTTCAAAATATAACTCTCCAATTGCTCGTTTGAAATTTAAAATTCGCCGATAGTATCTTCACGACTCGTTCTCTGTTTCTTCGACGTTTCCCATAGTGTCTGCGCAAGCTTGTTTCCAGAAATTTTGCACGCAGATGTGAGCGGATGGCCAACCGTACAGTGTCTAAGTCTAGATTCTAAGCACGATAGGGCAGAAGTATCACGCGACATTCACGAGACCGTTCAGCCAGGAAGCGACGTTCCTTTAAAGTTCGCCGCTTATCACCGCGTATCGTGCGATTCTTCGAGGGAACGAGGAACATCCTGCCGAGTAAAATGGTAAATTAGACCCGGTGCCTAGTCCCTAAAACCATCGCCCTAATGTCGGCCGATTTGTCTCCCTATTCAGAGGGCACCCGCAGAAATTTTAACGGCATCTAAATTAAAACGATTTGCCGTAGCGATATACGTTCGCTCGAACGTTGCTTGATCGAGACGAGTGACATTAATTAAATTTCGAGATGAAAATGGATAATTTGTTTCCTACTGCGCTTTCGTCTGACCTTGCAAAAAGTTCGTAACTGTAACAACGAAGTTTTTTTTTAAAAGAAAAGTTAACAAGAAGACATCCAGCTAAAATGTTATATAGCTAAAAAGTTAACAGGAAGACATCCAACTAAAATGTTATATAATACAAGAGTTTAAACGCCCCGAAAGATTGGTTTCTTTAAAAATTACACAGCTCGTGTTACATCTTCTCAGCGCACTGATACAGAGTTAAGAGCGACCAGTTCACTGGCCAAAGAGGAAGTTGAAAAAGTCAGTCTCAAATTGAACCAGACAACGAAATAGACCGTCTGTCGGCCGATTGTTCACAGAGAATAGCCCCGTCAGTCGTCTGACGAATTAGATTGGATCTCCCATCTAGTCGCTAAAACTGCTACCCTAATATCCACCCTGGAATCGACCTCTCTTATTCAGGAGGGTGCTGATGATTAATTGTCGCCACCCTTCGACAGCGACGTATCAAGGCGTACGAGAAACTCGTGATCTCATGCAACCGGCTTGAAAGTATCGTGAATGGAGGAACGATGTTGCATATTTGCAAAGTCACGTGTGCGTGCAAGTGGCGGATCAGAAAATTTCGCAAAGATTCGACGATATATTTACAGTTTGCTTAGTCGAGAGTGTTCATCGTTTTTTCCCAATAAATTATCGATCCTGTTTGCATAAGACTATCTGTGTTTTCTTACGGAAACAACGGCACGTTTGTTTCTGATTTTATGGCATCGGGCTCCGTTCGATAAAACGCAAGCTGCTCTTTCAGGGTTCTACGTAAGCTATCGTTCGTTCACGGATGTCCATTCATGATGTACACTTTGATAAATCGATGTTTGAGAAGCGGTAGGTAGGTTCGGAAACACGCGACTTGTCAATTGTTGATACATATGGGCGGAGAATGTATGAATTTCTTAAACGCTGAAACTATAAATTTTTATCACGGATGATCTTTACAGAAGCGATATCGATCAACACCATTTTTTCTCCATTTCTCAACCCCATTACGCAAATATACGATTGACGTTCCGCTTGGATGCGAGTTAACCTTTTTAACCAGCATGCGAGTCTCAATCGTAAAAAATATGGAAGTAAACGCGAATCTCGTAAAAGCCTAATTGATCTTCACGAACGAACAGAGAATCGCCGAAATTTCATTCACCGGGGCATAAAATCGTTTCAACGAACCAATTAAATCGCGAAAGGCATGCACGCGTGTATATAATCGATTACGTGCACCCCCGCGTTTCGCGTTTGCCACGAGTAGTTCAAAGGGAATGAACTAAAAGGCAATCCTGCCTTTGCCATTTCCTTCTTTTTCGTGTCTCGATTTCGTCTTCTTGTTTTTTCAACGTTAATTTTCTTTTTTACCGTCTTGGCAGACTCGCTCGTCCGTCCATTAGCATTATTAAGGGTGGTTCGACCATCCACGAGGCGTATTTTATGGTAAAGTATCTAGCTGAAAAGCTAAAAGTATCGAAGTCGCGACTTCGTCACTTATCGAAATTAAATCTGATACCAAGTCGCGATCTACGAGTAGTAGATTTATCGCAGAGCCTATACGCCTATCGATACGGATTGCGATAAATAGCGTGGCTGGTAGAGGAAGTTTCACTGGTGAGAATCGAAAGTTATCGAAGAACATCGCAACAATACCGACGAAGCTTTTACCTCTTCGTATCTCTTTACCTCCTTCCAGCACGTATTCTTTTCCTACTTCGCGTCTTATCAATAGGATACCGTTTTATGATATTTCTCGAGTGGCTGGCGTTATCGAATAGCCCTGGAAAGAGAAAATAGTACTCGAAGTACAGAGGCTGAGCTCGATGGCGCGAAATAAATTTCTCTTTCCTACGACGAGATTTACTGCAACCAGTTTCAAGCTGCGAGTGAAAAGTTTCTAGAGAACGAACGTGCAGATTGACAAGTTTATAAAATGCGATGTAATAAGAGTTACACATAAGTTGAAACGAACGAAAGTTTTCGAACGGACAGTGTTATCCTTTACGATTGTTAATTCAAAAATATTAACAATTAAAAATTTGGACTCACAGATTTAGATCCAAGTATATTTACACATTCTCACGTATATACGACAGAATTTCTCACTCACGCTCGTTAGAGTATTCTCTCTATTGCTATGAATTTCGCACGTTGCTAAACTTTATCCAGTCAAATTTCGCACCTCTGATCCTTATTAATCCGACGATATTATCTCCAAGTTTCACAATTGGCTGCTCCACAGAGCACAACGACGAGCCAGCATCCAACAGAGCGCGAGGAGCGCATTTCTCCGCTCCATGCTGGCGTAAAGCACATCATATCGGTGAACACGGGGCTTACGCAACAACCGGTCGCTTGTATAACAACAATGAGCACGCGTGCACGCGCTTTTCTCGGTTAAAAATAACCGTTCTAAAAACCGCGGGCCCCGATCACGCTTGGAAACGCAACGCAATAGCGCTCGATCCATTGTCTCGACAATTTCTCCTAGCACGATTCAATTAACGAACAACAACGCAGGCCGCGGTACGCGAGATTGACGTGGTTCTCTAGCCGAGTGCTGTAACGATCGCGCCACGGGCCTTTGTCGTTTCGCCAATCGAACGTGTCGATCGAACGCGCGAAACGATGAAAAAATTGACTAACGACGACAAGAGTAAAGGAGGGCGTGAAGGTTCCTGGCATTCTGTGTCTAACAGAATGTTATAAAAGACCGGTTTGAACATTTTTCTGGCGATAGTCCGTAGTACAGAAAACGAGTAAATCAAGACGGATTGTAAAATCAGTTGCGTTGGAACGAGAAAAGGAAGAAAAAGGTGGAAAGGTGTAGGGGATGAGAAGACCTCGTTCATCGTATTTTTTCATAGTCGATGACAAATTTTGACGTAGCGACGAGCAAACAGGATGCTGCTTATCTGCATCGTCTCGATAAACGCGATGCACATACAAGCTGCGTCGTACGCGCTTTTTTCGAAACGAGCGATCGCACGATGCGAAGATAACCGATGATGTTTCCCTGCTACTTCCTTTTATTGCTGATTCAACCGATAGGTGACAACTATAGGACTTTGTGCTTAACATTTTATCTGTTACATATTTTTATCGTGAACAGGGAATCGTTATAAACCGGGCAATTTTCAGAAGACTAGGTGGAAGATTGATCGTTTTCTTCGAATTCTGGTATCTTTTATGCTATGAAACCATCCTGCTACCAACAACCTTCAATTACTACATATATTTAAAAATTATGCAGTTTCTGTAGCAATTGTATTTATTTGCATATTTTAATAATGTTCTTATGTAAAATTAAAAAAAAAAAATTAAACGCCTCTTGGAAGAAAAGCATTAGCCTCTTAAGCAGAAACGGGGAAAAGATTCCTTCGGGTCTCGCTCATAGACCCAGGTGTTCTTAATTGCGGACTACCTCTTACGCGTCACAGATTTCCTATAAAATCGATGTTTTTCTTACGATAATTATAAACGGCAAGTAACATGCTGCTCGTACTGCTTACATTGCTTAAAGAGATATATTTACATTTAACAGTAGATTTTAAGAAGTAATATAATATATTAACAAAAAAAATGTACATCAAAGAATTATATCATTATATCATCGATACTTCGTGATATTACACGTTATCATAATTAATATATAATGTATAATAATTTAATTTCACTGACAGCATGTATCCATCGAAAACAGCACATGCCTACAGGGACCGTTTTTCCGCAACGACAAGGGAAGAACGTAATCGCAGTTGCTTGGTTAGATGTTCAACAAAAGCTCCATTACCGTGGTAATTAGGTTCGTTAATTATTTTATAAAGTTCGCAAAACCGGTTAACGTTACCACGGGTCGCAATTACTCCCCCGTTTGTTGGTATCGTTCAAAGCGAAACACGTGTTTTACGTCAACGTGCATCGGTACATTTTCGTACGTTAAAACCCGTTAGCTTAATTAACTTCCTACAACGTCGTATATCTTAGAACCTAACATATTCCTCCTATGTGTCATTTAATGTTCTTTCCAGACTATTTTTTCTTTTAGTGCCAACCATACGCGCTTGAACCTGTATCGTCGTTCTTCCCTCTCATAAGAAAACAAAATTCTACTTGGAACAACTTGATACACACAGACTATTCATTATATCTCTGGCAGTAACCACGAGGAGCTGCATCCGCAATTTCCAACGACTACCTACTAAAAAGCGAGACGAAGCAAGAAAAACATTCCACGCTCTTTTTTCTCCAATTTTTCTCGTTCATCTTCTCGTTCATCATCTCGTTCCAGTTGGCACAGTATCGTTGGAAAGTGACGAGAAAATCAACGGACCAGCCGTATCTTTTCCGATACGTCACTGCAACGAGATACGGTGGCCGAACAACGGTGAAAATAGCAACGGGGGACGATTATGTTCGGAGCTTTGGACGTTTCGGTTTTTCCGGACAAAACTCGCTCGCCACGGTTATGTTCGATAGACTTTTAATCGACCACGCCCCAGTCTCATTGTGCGACCCAGTAATTGGAAACCGTGCTGTTTGTTCGCGTTATTGCCAACAGCGGGCAGAGAACGTTGAGGATTTCGAGTCGAATCGATCGCTCCTCTCGATGTGCTTATACCGTACCTGACTGCGAAGTCATCGATTCGTGGTATCGGTTTGAAGAACAAGATCGAGCACTTCGAATCAAATCGATACTAGTGTTTGAATGTTTCGAATCAATGACACGTATTTTCAATTAATGGTTACAATTAGCAATAGTTGAGATTATATTAAATTGATATGGTAACAAAGTTCGAGTACTAGTTATCGATAGATGAATAATTTTTCTATTACGTTTACATCGTTTCGTCTACGTTCTTATTCCACTGTATTGGCCCATAAGCATTTATGATTTTCTACGTTCAATTAATTGCGAATAATTCCTTTTTCGATAAAAGGAAACAGTGGAAAATATCGTTAGAACGTGATTATAGCAGTTATCACGACAAAACGATCACTCAGTTACTTCTTATTTCAAACACACTTCGCACAGTGCTTAATTACAGACATCAGAAACCACGCAATTAATCTCTCGTTACGTGAGTAACGAGATTAACTGCGATGATTCTATATAATTAAACTTTCGTGCGATCGATGTAAGCATTATTAGCGCAGAGCTGGGCTTATTATAGAGAACACTGGCGATCGCTCATTTTACCAAGCAATTTACCATTCTGCTGAAAATGAAAACAAAATGACTGTAACGAAAATTGATTTTTTAGTATCGAAAACAAAATTAAAAAGTAATCACCAATCGTCACTTTGTGCGTCACTCGCGTGCCTTTATGATGTAATAGAATCCCGTTAAATTATTTTACGTCGATTCAATGGACGAAAACGATGTAGTGTAAAGACAGTTACAAAGCATCGACGGTTACTGGCAAAATGAAAACGTTAATTGCGAAACGAGCGTGGCTACGTGCGTGCGGCAAATGGCTCGCCGCAATTTCTTGCCAACAGCCACGGCAATTGGACGATATTGGTTTGCCACGGAGCAAAATTGGATCGTTTCAAGGAAGTGGACACTTCAGCAACGCGCATGGACGCTCCAATTCGCCGGTAATTGACCGACGAGAGGCAAATCGTCTTCCCCAGCTCGCGCACACTCTGCGTGGCTTCCGTGTCAAAAGACTCGCATACAACGGGTCTTGGCAAACCAATGGAAATCTCGAGATTTATCGAGATTTACGATTCCATTGCAAACGTTCAACTTCAACAGCAAATCGAATCTTCACACATTATGTATCAAATTACGAAACATTCGATACTTTTATTTTCCACTAGATTCTCTGCTAGTGGAATTCATTATCCAATCAGCGAAAACGCCGTTTCAAATTTTTACAGCCTGTTTGAAGAACCTTTAAATTTTCCAATCGAACGTGCATCGTTTGCAGAGCGTCCGTGCGAATCACCGCAAACGGACGTGTTCTGGTTGACTTAAAAAAATCACAGAGCATCAGAGAGTGGCACAAGCCGAAAGTTAAACAAAGGACCGTGGACACAGGCACGCGATTCAACAAATTCTAATCCCGTGGAAAGCGCACGATAGAACTTCCTGTCCTCTCGCTAAGCGAACTCATCGACCGGCTTTCGGTCAACGTTTCGGACGCATTCAACCGCATTTCCATTCGTTTCCACTACGCCAGACGAAACTGCGTATAAATTTCTACGTATCTACGTTGTTTCAACTTTCGAAAAAGCAGTTGTAATGTTTATTTTATTCCTTTTCGATTATTTCAGTGACGAACCATCGTCCGCAAAACGTTGGTGTCTTTTATTCAGAATTTTTGTAAAAATGTGCAAAAGATGTCGCGCGTTGCACGTTGAAGTACAATTTGTTTGAACAGAATAGAATATAGCAATCCAAGTGATAAATATTCAATGAAAGTAAAGAGAAGAAAATTGTTCAACATTTTTAACGAAGGTACTTGGCAAAATGTTTCAAGGTAGAAGACGAGGTACAACATCGCCGGGCGTTTCCTTTTCGTCGCAACTGCAGCTGCAACGTACATACTTCCGCTCGTTAAGCACGTCCCGTGGCATTTCCACGCATCCCAATCGTACATCGTGGCCCGCCAGTTTAAATATAGACGGAGCCTTCCTCCTCCAGCCTTACTTCGAGTTTTGTCGATTAGAATTTCCCTTAATGGTTTCGACAGCGAAGAATGAGAGATCAGAGGCACGGCGACGGAAGAATAAAAGGCATTCTTCAAGAGATGCGTAGAATTTTCGAGATCGCTGACTTTCTACTAAGATTAGGTTAAAAATAGAGAAAAGGGAGGTTAAGAATAGAGAAAAATCTAAAATAAAACACACGAGTTCAACGGTTTAAGATTAAAATAATACGGTTTCGAACTCTGAGAATTAAATTGGAAAGCTTTAATTTTAGAGAAATTTCGAATTTCAATTCGGTGATATCAGTTTTTCATAGTTCAAAGTTCAAAGTTTAAATTTAAAGATCACACATTTTATCGTAAATTCTGAGAACTCTCCAACTTTTTATACACAGGCTCCATGATTTTCGTTTCATTTTCATCAAAAATATACTATCAGCCGCTGCTAAAATACATAGAGGATAAAAATATAATATCCGAGGCTAAGGCTTTAGATTTAAGAGCAGATAAACTTGATTCCCGATGTCGAATAAAGATCCGGGAGGATTAAAGCTATACAACGTCGAGGCATTCGTGACTCGTGCAAATCGATCGCTTTTTTTTACCGAGCGAATAATTCGAAATAAACGAAATCCATCGATACAGCGAATCCTCCCTTTTATGGTAAACATCGAACAAAGTGTGGATACAAAAATTATCGATAGACCGGTCCTGAACTAGAACCCACGTGTACATCACGTGGTCGTTTCCCACGCTTAAGTACGCGTCAGACTGTGAGCAGATAAATATCGATGGGTCTACCCAACCATGAAACAACTATGGAATAATCAAACATTCACAGGACCTTTGGTTCTCAGTATCCTTGCAAACTTGTAAGCATCCGTCTTTCTCGTTTCGGCCGAACTGAAATTTCCTCAGAGAGATCGGATCGTCGTCGTCTCGATCAACCACACGAGACAAAATATCACTTCGATGGTCGATTATTAATAGATCGAACGATTCGGTAGAGAACTTCTCGAGGTTCAAGTATCATCGTCTATTTTGGTCGGCTGCATGTCTTTGCACGCCCACCAGGCCCTGACCGCCAAAGAAAATCGTCGTCTACATGGTCGATGCCTCTGGACGTGACAGGATTTTCGCGAAATTCGCGAAAAGAGAAAATCAAAAGGAAAAACCGCGACGTTTCCAATAATAGTCGAACGCGGTTAACACCGGCCACTATTTATAGGTAGCAGTCGGTGCCCTCGGACCTGCCTGCATTCTTCAAAGACGACGACGACCGTCTCGACACCGCGTCACCTTTCCAACGCAAGGTATTCTCGGCCGAGAATGATTCAAGTATAACGGAATTCGCCATTCTGGGGCCAGACAGGCTGGTACTGGTTCATTGTCAGACAATTTGGTTACATATACTGTTGCTGAGATTCGAAATTTTATGCATTTGATGCGTTGTAGTATCCTATTATATCGAACGAATAAAGATTCTAATCGTATTAGGACAGGGTAAGGTTTCAAGGGTTCAACTTGTAGCGAACGAAACTATTGAAGAAGATACATGAAGAGCCAAATTCATTGCCTCTTCGTAATGTCTGTCAATGAGTTCAAAAAGTTATTAAAATTCAAGTCGATGAATTGCCACCAGTGGTGGCCGCCAAGGACACAGCCGCGAAAAGGGAACCTCTTCAAAGAACGTTTGTTTCTTCTCGTCCCGGAGACCCACGGTCAAATAAATCGACGAACCTTTGGTGATCCTCGTTCCGTGTCACCGTTCCTCTCCCCAGGGAATTTCCACGAACTATTTCCGGTAAGCGCGCGAAAAAGGCTGTCGTCAGCGAGGTGGAAGCTACCACGAAGAAACTTTCGAATCTACACGTGGCACGAAATCCTATTTGCGGCGATCCAGAAGGCAGGAAATCCCGGCTCAAAGGACGCGAAAGTGTGACGGAGTTGGACAAAAAGATGGAGTTCCAGATCGAGCAATTTCAATCGGCGGTTGACCGTGGGTTGATCTGGAATAAAACAACGAGAGACCCAGGTTGAAAGCCCAGGGAGCAAGATGGCAGAAAAGCCGATACACTCTGACAAAGCGAGACGAACAAAAGATGGCCATGGAGCGGGACTGTATTGGTCAAAGGATCACGAACTTTGCAAGGATCGCGAGAAGGATTTGTCCGGGTGATTCGAGAACAAACTGCTGGAACAAAGAGTATTCGACAAGGCAACGAAGAAGATCTTTTTCCTTTGGACGGAAATCGTTCGGTGTCTGATAATACTCTTCGACTGGCTTCTATAAAAGGAATCTTTATCGAAGTCTTCGGTCTTTTGCATACTTTCATGGTCGAGGGAGGGACGCGTGGAAGAAAGAGAAGTTTATAGCAGAGATTACATTTTTAAGGATAAGAGTGGATAAATTATTTGTATCAATTTTATCTTTTTCTAAAGACGATTTAGGTTTTTCTAAAGACAAAAGGAGTTTTTTTTACTTCAATGAATCTAAGTAAATCACGAACCTTGTCGATTCGCTGTTAAGAAGTGGCATAAACAATCGTAAATTTCTAGGAAAATTAAAAAAGAAATATCTAATGCTTCCAACATCATCGCCTCATTGGTCAAACTTCTAAATTACTCGAATAAATAACATTCCAGAAATTGTTATAATTTTTCATCTAAATGTTTCGACTAATAAACTTGAACAACCCGGGAAATGAAATTTGATATAATCTATTTAGGCCAACGAACAGAACCGTATGAAATTACAGAAACTCAGGCTAATTTCTGCCGAACCTAAGTTTCTGAAACCTGAACATTGAGAACAACATGTGAGAAACATAGTGTAAATAGGACACGGGATATTCTCCAGCCACCGATGCATTTGGGCACAAGACAGTTTTTATTGGGGTTTCAAGGACGAAACCCTTGCTGTATTTCATGTGGCCAAGAAGGATCGTGGCGTAAACGTTCCGCCCATGGTGTCGAGTCGTTGGCAATCGAAAAAGCAGCTCTTGCCTTTGGAATGACGTTTCCATACGTAAATATAGATGGACCTGTTCACACTACCAGGCGTGAACATAGAGAAATAACTAAACCAGACGAAAATGAACCGTTTGAAAGACGAAGGTTCTGACGTTACGTTAGCATAAACTACAGTGGCCTTTTCCTCATATTCTCGACCAATTTTTACACGTGTTCTTTGCCCATAAATACTGACTAAATGACGTAACGATACAATTCAGCCAATTTTATAATTGCAATGATCAAATTATAATCAATAATTCGACAAATTAACTAAACAAAGAAACTAACGAAGAGAATAATTAAATTTGTGCATTCGTCGAATTTGTCAGATAAGTCTGACCATTTAAAAATTAATTTTTTAGTGGTCGTAAAATGTTAAACGCCTTAAGCAGAAAAACCAGTCACATCAAACTTAACAATCTACCGAAACATTCGAATCGCTTTACTCAGCCCAGCCAGACGTGTAATATCAGAGCGCCGTGATATTTAACCACCGGCTCACGACATTTTTACACGCGACTCCGTGCAACAAAGGTGAAACCACGTTTCATACTCGTTTCAAGCGAGCGAGTATAACGACACAGAAAACTGAAACATCTGTACGAGACGAAGCGTGTCCAAGCTTTCGAAGCAAGGTGTCCATGTTCACGCGTTTCACACCAAAAAGCGATAGTGACGCTGGATATCGATCGGCTATTATAGCCATTCGTGTCGATTGCTCGTGCAAGCATCGATCGATAAGTATCGATTGACGTTCGTTATCGCGTCACACGTCGACCTTGCGGCGAATCAGATACGAGAAAAGGGCAAACAGGTTTCGTAAACGCGTGGCGGAACGCCGTTTCTCTACGGTCGATGGAAAAATTGAGAGAAAGTGGTCGTCGCTTGGTGTGGTAAAGATGTTAAAATAATCGCACGAGAAGCGACGCGTTCTTAATCGAAGCGATTCGATTGCAACGCGTGCGATTATTAGCATCCACCGGCTTGGCAACTTTCTCTGCGTGGCTCTCGGTGCGATCGCGACCGAAATTCTCATTCTGATCGCGCGACAATGAACGCGCCCGCCGAAGGAAACGACGACTCGCCGTCTCGCCGAGCGGAAATGACTTGAGACAGAGTCCCGTCGTGCTCTTTTGTTTACAAAAATTACGTCGCCATTATCGTATCTCACGACGTCCATCGTCGCGCAATTATTTCTCGAGCTGCTTCACTGACGATCCATCGTGTCGCTCTTGAATTATTGGTCCGGCTGTTTTACGTCTTGCGTTTAACGTCGCCAATAATTTTGCCCGTCTACAAAAAATTAATAATCTACTCTTGGTACACTGCAACGTATGAACTAACGGTTGCTAATATCCTCGCGAATATAATTAACGATGTAATTAACGATATAATTAACGGGAAATAAAAAATGCACTCTTGCATATTTATATAAACGCTACACAATTATTAATAATCGTATGGATAATGCGATTGATTTACGAGCTTCCGTAGGAGCGCACTAATAATATTATTGCTCGTCGTTCATTTTGGTAGCGGGTGGCGGCGGTTCTTACGGATCCCATAAAACCCGATATATCCTCTCGCGAGTCATTTCTCATTCTACGTGGAGACAAGCGACGCTCCTTTTTCTCGTCTCGTTTTCGAGGACTCGCGTAGACGTGGCTGGAAGCTTATTTAAACGCCTACTGCCGCCCGATATTTTTATATACCGAGGCGTGGCACCGTTCTCTTCTTTGCGCCCTCTTACGCGTCCTCTCCGTGCCTTCCTCCCTTTTTCTCTCTGTCCCTGTTACACCTTTACTATACCTCTAAAACTCTCTTATACGAGTGAAAAGGAGGGAAACGAGGAAAAGAGAACGACCGCGGTAACCATTTGTTATAACTTATTGTACTCATATGCGTTCCTCTGTTTGCGTTGGCCTACGCCCACGCAACCACCGTGCTTCCCTTCCTTTTCCCTTTCACCGTTACTTCTCGCTCTTCCCTAGTCGTTCTCGCTTTCTTTGCTTCGTCTTTTTCTTCCTCGTTACATATTGTGTTCCAATACGGACAACCACTCCGGTCGTGTCAATATTTTTCGTGCCCGCGAGGGATGATATTTCGGTTTTCGATGCGATGGGCGTACAATAGCCCTTTAATTGCGTGCTTTCACTGTGCCAAGGGGAGGAATAAAATAATGTACGTGAATTAGTTAGGGCGTTCGTTAGGGTTTCGTGGCTACTTTATACGAGCTCGTGCGATTGTTGAAGGTAATAATGGAGCTTGATTGGAATTTGCTTTCGTTCAAGCCCTGTCTCTTATTTCGAAACAAAGGGAAAACGAAAATACATGGTCTAGTAATAAGATATCGGTAATATCAAAATCGAGGCGAGATCGTTTGAAATCTTTCGCTCTATTCATAACCAATTCATTCTTCGCGTGTTTCTTCCCCCCCTAAGTCACTCCAGACCGAGCTCTTTATCAACTACGTTCTCCTATGAAGTGTACACAAACGTGTACACGTTTTCCCATGCAACCAAATAAATTCTCCAACGTTATTTTAAACTACGTGCCGTATATACTAGATTAAAGAGGCTTTAGACTAAATAGAACCGGGCACTTAACATTCTTTTTCTTGAACCTGCGTCTCGCTGTTGGACCACCTAACGAGAAAAGTGAAACTTGTTGCTGATAAATGCTCCTCCTCCTTTAAGATAGATCCCAAAACCGTAATCCGTGACACTATCTCCACCTACCAAACGATCCATTTTCAGAAATCATCCGAAAGTATAACGAGATATTCAATTAGCCCTTATCTGTTCAGCCAGCTCATCGACAAAGTCGAAAGCCTAACCGAGCCCCGGCAGGATGACGGGTCAGTCGAATCTACCCCTCGGATCGGCCCTGTGAACGCATTTAAATTCGCGATTAATCTCGATGCGGAGACGTGGCAGCGATAACGCTCATTATCTGGCCCAGGGCAGCGGCGCGAATTTATTTTCGGCGTTGGCTGCACGCAGGAAAACAACGACCGAAGGCGAGAAGGGAAGGAAGGGTAGCCCGAAAGGGGTTGCATGCAGAGGCAATTTATGCGGAGGCACGCGCCACGCCGGCGCGCATACAATTTACTAAATTTCCGGAAGCGGCTGTTAACCTTGCGGACAAGCCTAGCATATCGTCGAGTTCGTCCATTGGAACGACGATCTTCGCGATCGACACGCCGCAACCTCCGATTCGTTCCGCCTCCGAACTTCCGGAAGATGTCCAGCTGCGAAAAGAAGATCGTCGTGGCTTGATAAACTGGCAACCCTTTGCGATTTTCTCGCAAACCGATGGTAACTCTTAATTGGGAGGCACCTTCAGGTGCGCGTGAATAACGATTTTTAACTCCTTTCCATATAACAAATAAAAAACTTTCTACAAGCCTGATGATTCTGGTCGTCAATCGCGAAATGCTTCGCGAAAGCTGTCATCGACTTTCGATATCGATATTCTTTCGTTACCAGAAAGATAAAAAATAAATTTTGTATCTTTGTAGATATACAGTGTCCACGTTGTGTGTATAAGGAACCCAGTATCGAAGCACGTATGAGATCACTTTAGCTCTCCTTAAATTTTTGCGGTCCAGGTAGCAACAATAGAATGTTTCGATAGTAACATCTGAAAACAAGATTTGAACACTATCTCTCGTGCCATTACCTTTGTACGGGTCAGTAACCATTATTTCGCTTCGAATGCTATTTTTAAATATACCCTATCGTTATGGGCATTCAGATAGTATCAAACAAACAGATAGGGGCAAACAAACAGATTTTCACAGTAAAATGATAATTTTGCTGAAATTACAAAAATGTTTACCAAACCCGCATCGTCGCTTTATCGATGAATATTTCGTTTCGGTGACCATTTCGATATTCTATCGACAAATGAAAATATTCACGGTGTAAGAAACAACTACGAATAAAAAACTCATGTCAGATAACTTTTTCACAACTTCAAGGGCAATAATTATTTGTCTAAACGATAAGGACGCCAATAAAGAAGGCCGTAATCAGACACCATCTCTCTTTCCAATCTCCCTTTGACTCGCCTAGGAAATGATTTCTGCCGCGCCCCAGGGTTGCTGCTTTTGTTACGAGCCCTTAAACCCGTCTAATCCGAATACAAAGTATTAGATTTTACGAGGCAATCCGCTGGACAATAGCGGCACGAACCTAACGCAACATCGAGCCATAGTATACAAGCGGCGGCACGAAGGCATCTTCAAGATAGAAACACCGGAAAGCACGATGCCTCACGATCTTTCTTCGGCATCTACCTCGTCCTTTTTCTTTTTCTTCCTTTCGTCGAAATAATTACCGACGACGGCCGGTTGATTTTCAATCTGCCCCCTTCCTCATCCTCTTCGACAAAAATCCCGACGACGAACGAAATTCGTGAAATTATTACGAAACTTTTTCCGCTTGTCCATCGTTAAACCCAACTTCTCTCCCCTTCGATAAAATATCGTCCGATAAAATCGCGACGAGGCCGCGAGGGTGCGAGCGATTAAACGAAGTTGCTCGACGGATTCGAGTGCGAAACGAACTCCATCGTCGAAACCGGACTGAAAACGTGCTTCGTGTAACGAGCCGAAATTCGAAAGTTTCCACGAATACCTCGAAACTACTTTGTTTCTGTGATAGCCTGCTTCCCCTGCTGTTCGTTCGGGTTTGCTCGTTTGGAAAAAAAAAAGAAAAAGAGCCAAATCCTGACGATATTAGGATATGGTTAGAATTATCGAAAAATAAGATGGAAAATGTTTTCAATAAATAAAGTTTTCTCCAAGATCACTGTGAATTAAGTGTCTTGAAATTAAGTTTCTTAATTGGAAAAAATAGTTTTTACAGCAAAACGCGTTTTTTGTTTCTTGGGTAAGTCAGGAACTCTTGTAACAGACTGTAACCTTCCAAGTCTCCAGAAATATCTCGAAATTTCTCCACTTCGGTCGCAAACGAAAAAAGAATTTTGTACCGATGCAGCATTGTCAAACGGAACGAAGGTCGTGAAACAGGAAGTTAGTTTCCCCCTGGGGTGTCAAGCTCTCGGCTGGGAAATATTATGCCAGGGCACACGGCTACGAGCATTGTCGAATTTGAAAGTCTCTGCCAGCTGTGGCGGCCCGGTCGTCGTCGACGCTTGCCTAGAGAAGCTACCAATGCGGGATTAAATGCAAGACACGAAAGCAATTTGCCGCGGCAGCTGCTCGACATCTGCGGATTGCATTCTGCTCGCAACCTTCGCGATCTAAGCTCGAATAGTTCTAGTACGGACGAGCCGGGTTCCGACTCGAGTTCCTACCTCCCCGATCACGTTCGCGCAGATTACACGGACGATTCCGTCCACTAGGTTTACCTGTAAATAGAAATCCCAGCACGGAAACGATCCTCGAAATAGGAGGGACGTGATGGTCCAGCTGAAAACGGACGAGATTTTTAACGCACGAAGCTGGACAATGGACTTCGTCGATCTTGAATCGGAAGAAATTTCGGGAAATTTCGAGCGATCGGGGTGGAACCGGTGGTTTCAGTTTGTTAGAGAAATAAATTGGTTCGATTGGAAATTTCTAAGAGAAGAGTAGGATCGAAGGAAACTCGGATGAAGTTTATAAAATCCTTTATGTCACGAAGAAATATCAAGCGATGGAAACTACCCTGTAGTTTCAAACGAAAGAATATTAGAATTATCTTTGCATGATAATAAAGATGACAATTGGTGAACTCGAAAATTTTTTTGTGTACCTTTTTTTTGGATTATAGATTCTAAAAAAGGATTTGGATTCAGATCTTAGAAAAGGAGCGAGGAAACGAAGTGATTTAGTAATATTATTATTATTAGTAGTAGTGATAGAAATATTTAGTAACATTGGAAACTCAGAAAACGATGTTGTAACAAGAGTTGTTCGCACATATCGGAATGCTATTACGAACTCACGTCGGAATGTTCTAATGGCGCGTGAAGAGGAAGTTCAAATGCGTGTGGAAACTTAGAGATTAAGCCGAGAATGTTCAGAGGAATATAAAGCATTTTAGAACGAATATTTCCCAGGAAAACAAGCCATTGAATTTTTTAACTGGACCGAATTTTAATATTGAATTGCAACCTTATTTCACCGTTATTTTTCTTTAACTTCTCAAATTATTCTTCGGGGGGATGAGGTTTCCGCATGAAGATATAAAATGACCCAGATGTAGAAAAAGAAGCAAAGAGAGAACGAAACAATTTCGAAGTGTCTGAGACTCGTGACAAGTCATCCGAAAACCTCGACTTCATCTTGAAGCGCGAGTAATCACTCCATAAAGGGAACACGGTTCACCCTCGGAAAGCGAAAGAAATGGGGCGCCGTGTATGTCAATGAAACTGTCTCGCCGTCGAAAATAAAAGCGGCTGCTCACGATTTGGGACGTCGACGATAAAAATAAGTGCACTCGGAGGGTCTCGGAATTCCCACCAGCGATAACAGATTAAGTACTAAACTTGCTAACACTCTGCGGTGCAACTTACTTGGGAAGTAAACTTAAATCAACCGCATTTCGTTGCATGATGCTCCGGAATTTTCGATCTGGTGATCGATCCGGAATTTTCCTGATAATTGACACTATCATATTGAATGACATGCATAGTGAAAAGAAGTGTACAAAACGAGGAAACTGGTTACAATCGGGTTCGATAAACAGATTATAGGACCCTTTTACACTTCGACAAGAGCCAGTTATTTTAACTGGTATTGGTGTAAGTAGCCACGATACAAAATTATATTTATTTTGAATACCTAAAAAAAGAAAAAAAGAAAATTCATTATATTATTCCTTTAGTCATCGCTGCAAAAGTCGTTACATCATTGCGGGAGAAAATGTAACACGTAGTAAGAATTTTAAAATAAAATTCTAAAATCAGTTATTTTGACTGGTGTGATAGTTCTAGTATTAAATTTGACCGTGTGATTAAACGTTGGTACAAACAAAGATTTGTTATAACAGCGTTGAAATACTTTTAAAAATGTATCGATATAGATGTGTAGAGAAATGTATAGATGTTCTAAATCTTCGATATTCTGAAAAACTGGAACGGTAGAAAATCCTAGTATAATCCACACCAAATGAGATCATCGTATGTAAGATGTTCCAAGGAAAGAGCCTATTCATTGGCGTTGAATAATGATACGAAGAACGTGTTTCACTCGCAGCAGTCTTCACGCGGGCAGAATGAAAAGCGAAAGCAGCTGAATCATATCTATTCTATCTCGCATTCGCTTCTATCTAAATTTCAACATCTTGGAGAAAAACCATGATCTTCGAAACTATTTCATATTCTTTCTGGACTAATGCTGCGTCCAAAACAAAAAAAAAAAAAAAAAAAAAAAAAAAGAAAAGAATTGCGGGAACCGGCAATAGAACGATTTAAAGGCGTTTTAAAGGCATGTTCTGGTCAGATTCCTGTTGAGATAAAAAAAGAAAATACGTAAGAATGCCCCGTGTCCGCAACCTAATGATCGCGTAAAATTCCTCAAACTGTCGACTGGACGTTAGATCGAGATAATCTTCGTGGTAACGAGCTACCTTCGTCGGAACTTCGTCCTCCAGTACCGTTACGATGTTCTTTAAGTATAGAATATGGTCGGGCCTCTACAGGAATGCCAGCAGTGACATGCTCTCCAAACATCCAAGTTCGGCTAACATCGAAGGGGCATTGTCGTAATGTTCGATCTTTCGAAAAGCTCCCTCGACGCTCTTACGAAGTAGCGTGTTTCAAAGTTACCGAGTTTCAAAGTCCAGCGTCGAGAAGTTTCCGAACCGGTGAAATCACATTCGCGAGGAAGAAACAGAGGAAGGAAGCACGACGCAGGAACTGAAAGGAGCAAAGGTTATGTACGGTCACGGTCAAACGACTGGCGTGAACGTGCTTAGTCACGTAAAGCTTTTCGTCGACGGATTTGTAGTTTCCACGTGCCAGCTTATGCCTAATATGCTCGTAATATGCACGATCATTCCTTACGACAGGAATTCGGCTACTGCTCGTAGATGTTTTGTTTCTAATATTTGGATAATTCTATAGGGCTAGTTAAGTACTTTGACTTGTCTCAAATATTTGGTCGTTACGAGACATTTCGCACTTCATTCTTGTTTCGAGTTTTAGTATTTGCTTTCGACATAGTTGACTTCGCGTTCACATTAGTAAATAGAATCATTAACAAAATGATGACCAACTATTTACGACCAATGATTCACTATCAGCACTGAGTCACGACACGACAAACGTATTATCCATAATAATTAGCCAGAACGTCGATTATTATCGGCTAATAACGTTAAAAAGAAACCAAACAACTGCGCAAGACCTTTGACCTCTACAAAATATCTGTTCTTACCTACTAACATGCAATCCATCCATAAAAAGGAAAAAGACTTATTTTGTAGCACCAATAATTCCCACAAACAAATTAAAAAATAATATCCTACACTGTAGAACCCACTCGAATAAACATCATGAAACATATCAAAACAAAATTTACAACTTCCTAACCATTTTTCCCCCCCCCCCCCCCATCTCTCTTCCCGAATCGCTATACACGTTCATTCTAAATCGGGCAACCACGAAAAGGTCAATCTCTTATGTCGAAAGATCTCCCATTCGCGGACGAAAAAGCAATCGACAACCGATCGGCTTTCGATCGCGAAACGGTAACAGGTTCCCGAGTTTCGTAATCACGTGTTTAATCAGGAGCACGCCAGGGAATCGCGTTCGGCTGAGAATCACGAGGCGGACATGGAACAATGAGAAACGATCGCGGATCGTGGCCGCTGTTCGCCGAGTGTTCCATAGCGCGCGCTACTCGTTCCGCTCGATTAATCCGGCCCCGAGTGTCGTGCTGGCATTTCCGTGTGAAAAAGCACCCTTTTGTAAGCCACGAGAGCGAACCGGAGCACCCGGGAGCACTCGCAGGGAGAACACGATGATGGGTCTTGACGCGACGAGTCTGTAATCCTCGCATTGTCTCTTCATCGCATCTTCGTCTCTTCGTTCTCTGCCCGATCCACCTACACAACGATACCCTGGGAAATCCGTACCTTTGTTAAGGGCCGCGCAAGATTCGGATTGGTTCTCGATCTTCTCTCAATGTTACCGGTGTATCGCCCGGAATCGGGAAATCCACACCGTTTCTAACCGTTCCTTCCTATATACGGAGATGTCGAAACGTTTGAAGAGAGGCATTAGATTCGAGATTTTTTGAGCGATCGTGGTAGCTATGGTGGCGTTTCACGATACTTTTCTGCGATACAGTACAAGTTGAAATATAGCTATAAACTAATAAACTAAATCCCGAACAGGTAGTTTCTTCAATTTCAGAAAAATCCTGTTACATTTTTTGGGTTTACATTCACCTGCTAATATTTAGAGATTTCCCTAGTCTCCGTAGCTTACAGTAAAAGACAATTTCATCAAAACCGAAACCAGCATACAGATACAATACCTGGCAGAGTTCATCCAACTGCTCTCCAATTTCTCTTACAGCGCGTATAACGTAGCCGAGCGCGGTGTGCAACATCTTACGTCCGTCCATAACCGTTACGCCGCGCGGGGCGAGAATGCACATAGAAATGGCTGTCGTAATCTGGCCGCGACATTCTGTGGCTACGTCTCGCGTTACGTTCCTCCTGCAGCTGGGGTGACAATAAGAAAGCCGATACCCTCGCGGTCGAGGTTATCTGCGCGACGTTTCGCGATTGTCCAGTTCTCCGGGACGCGGAATCGCGCTCGTTAGATAGAGAATCTAACACGGAATCGTCGGGAAAATCAAGAGAATTTACTCGATGCCTCGGTTAACTACATTACCAGCGTTCCGTATTATCAGGCGAATCCACTTAGAAAATATAGCGCGTCAGCCCCGGAATCCAGCAGGATATCCCAAGGAACGCGCAAGTTTCTGAAGCCAGCGATCTACCGGAAAGCTAAGCCAAACTACATTATCCTAAGCTTAGAAATATTTGCTTCGTTTGACAGCTGAAGCTCAGCACGGTTTAACTCAGGAAACCTTAGCTTCGAAGAGAAAACATCAACCTGATACTGTATGTTGTAAACGGATCAATTTGTCTTCCCTTTTAGAATAGAAAGAAAGGAACAAGAATGTCCAACATCGTGTGGATCGTAACGAGGTGTTTAATTGGGGTACGAGGGATACTTCTTCCTACTTTTATCGAAGTGTCGTCCTCGCTTTAAGTTTGACCGATATCGTTGAAACCACGAGAACCTTGACTTTGTGATAAATGACATTCCATAAAGAATCTAATCAGGTCTAGCTAGAGCTTCAAACCAGTCCGAACAACCAGAAATTCCTAATGGTGGCAACGACTTCTCGTTAAATTTACGACCATCACCACGACGATCGTTTCAACTTGTCTATAGAAGAATCTGAATAATCAAGCCCTAAACATTCCTAAAGCGAAATAATCTCACCTAAAAAGCGAAAGCGTAATTGAAATTCAAAGATCGTTACAAGGTTAATAACGACACTCGTATCCATTTTACAATGGAACAAGAAAAGCAACAAATACTTCCAATTTCTTTTTAAGCTCTCTCACCTAGGCGATTACAGTAATTTCGAATAAACAATAGACCTACGATATCGAACGAGTGTGATCGGTTAGAAGAACGAAGGGGTCGAAAGTGCACGATATCCCCGAGGCTGTCGATGATTCCATCGCTTTCGCCTGCGATTCTTTCGTTCGCGAGAGAATAGCGAAGTTGAAACACGTTCTTAGTATGGAGACCCCTCCAGTCTGGCGCCAAGCAATAATAACCATTCGCCCACGCCGAGATCTTTCTCTCTCTCTCTCTCTCTTTGGCGAGGTTTTTGCACCGAATGGTCGACCAGTCGCAGAATCCCCTTGCAACGCTAAGCAAAAAGGTCCATCGGGCCTGGTGAATCGATATCACGTCGGCTCGCGTTTAGCAAATCGTTCGAAGCAACGTATCTGCTCGTCGCGTTATGTCCACTTCGATTCATCGGATGTTCTTGTATGAATTTCAAATTACAGCCTTCACGACTGAAAATCCAAATCCGAGTCACGCTATCGGAAAACTATGGCTGCGTGACATACTACGCTGCGACATCGAGGGAAACATTATTTTACAGTTGCATTTGACCGACTTGGATTGTAAAAATTTGCTTCGTTGTGAACGATGGTGTACTTTTTCGAAATTAAGGTAGATATTCGTGATTGTGATCTGAATAACTAAAGAAATAGGATCTAAATAGAGATTTGTTTCACCTACTACGTATTCCAACGAATATCATACTTTGCACGTTCTATATGCGTTCTATACTTAATTAAATAAATCTTTTCATCGGTTTTCTGTACTTCTCAATTTCGTCAAGTCGATCGATATGTCTGTTGAATCGCTTAATTCTAAGTAAGTGTATAACTATACGAAATGGGAGGATTTCAAAAGAAAACTTAACAATAATAAAATAAATCACGTAGAGAAACGAAATCAATTCGTGACAAACAAAAAGTGATTCGATAAGCGAGTATATTACGAGCTTTCAAGAAGCTCGTGCCAATTGAGTAGACTGGAAACGAGATAAAAAAGTAATTCTCTGTTCCAGCTGTCTACCAAAACAGATAATAATTTCTCCTCGATCGATTGAATCGAGGGATGATAAAAGATAACCTCCGTCCTTGAAGTATGGAGGGTGCGCGGAGCTCGTTCGCCCCACAGTCCAGTCGTCTTTGTGCAATAATGATCGTCGGAAAGCGCATATCGGCCTCGAGCACGGCCAAAGGAAACGCATAAATCCAGAGTATTCCTCCTCCTTCGAAAGGTTCGTAATCTCCTTTCGACATCGAAACTCGTTTCTTCGTATTGCATAGCAGATGCGAGCTTTTCCAGATGCCGTTTCACGTACACCTCCCGCCCTCCATCTTGCCATGCTATCTGGGGCATGGAGGGCAAGACGAACGAAAATAATGAGATTAATTCGTTAAGCAAACGCGTTGACGACACCATTCGCCTCCCTCAGCCACGTGTGGACGGCAACGTTCTTTTTTCTATTTTATTCCATTCGTTGTTTCTAAGCCTACGATTCGAAATACAGCTGGACGATGAAAAAGAAATGGATCTACAAGTTTTTCTTCTTTAAATGTAGACACGAGTGCTTTAAGATATATTAGTTCAGTATGGTAATACGAGAGTGAGAGCTTTTTATTGTGTAACGATGTGAAATTCTTTTGGGTCACGGAGTTTTTGTTTGAGTAACAAAGAAAAGAGTTTCCGGTGTGTTGATGGCCTTTTTTGTAAGATCCTACGTAGATCTACTTATAAAAACAGAATTTCCAAATATTTTTCCATCGGTTTGTAGATAATTTTATAAAACTGAAAAAGAAACTCAAGTATTCGTAACATTGCGGTAAAGTATACATATCCATTCAATCCAGAATCGAAAGCTCCTCCACCAAAATCAATCGATAAATCCGAGCTACTCACGAGAGCTGTCCAAGAGAGCTCTCCTGATTCAAAGCTGTTAATAAAGGAAAGAAGAACGGTTTCGTCGTGGTACGTGACAGATCAGTTCTCATCTCCGCAAACAGGAATTAGAGCCATCGCGTTAACTTCCAAAGCAATCCAGTCGTCCGTGACGACCCACCCCAAGTCATCGTGACTCGGATTCTTTCGACCAGCGTAGCAAACAACGACGAACGAATGACACCTGAGCGTGGCTGACTCCGTATTTTTTTTTACAGCCTGTCGACACGGATTATGATAATGCTCGTTCTCTCCTCGTTCCGTTTGATCGGCGAGGGAGAGAGAACGTTCTAGGGTGGATTCCCGGCACGAGACAGCCGAAAAACAGGGTTGGTGGCACCCGGTGAGTCATGCTTCATCCCCCACAACGTGGAAGCACAGGATGAGAGGGTGAGCAGCCACGGTGACTGGTCGCCAACATCCCCCCGGTATTCTGCCTGCAGCGCCGCACTGCCTATGAGTTCCCTCTTTGCGATTGAAATTATATTTCCCTCCATCTCCGGGCATTCGCGTTCGATGCTGTCATACTACCTCGTTTCGCTTTCGTGGAAATCGCTTTAACTACCAACTCCCCGGTCTGAGTACGGATTGTAATCGTACTCGACGTTTGATGTTTCGACGAGCAGATTTTTGGGTTTGTTGAAGTCTGTTGGAGTTGATACAATTGGGAAAATATCGTAAATACGTAGAATATAATGTTTCTCAGCAATAGTAACAGATGTTCGATACACAACTGTACGCCGATTATGATCATACTCAAAGTTTGATGTTTCGGTCAGATTATTAAAGTTCCTCGATGTTCGTACAGAAAATTAATTATAATAGAACATAGTGCTTGCCGGGAGTAGCGATAGATTTCCACTCTGGCATGTTAATAGCCTCGTTTATTTTCTATATACACGTTTTTCCTTTTTCTACGGTAATATATCCCAACGAGTAGACATCCTCGGGAAACCGCCCACGATAGACCGTCAAAAAGTCGTCTTCGTGCGGCATTGTCCGTGTAACGAGTAGGAAAAAAGGGAAACACGAGATAGCGGGTAATCACGCGACACCGCATGATTTACCGAGACAAGGAGTGCGGCAAGGCGGCGCAATTCATAAATTATACCAATTCCGCGGAGCGATCGTTCACAATCGACGGGGAAAAAACGACGTGGCGAGCTATAAATCTCGTGGTGTAATTTGCGGACGGAAGAGTGTTCGAGAGGAACGCGTGTCTCTCGAAGCGCGTCACGAAGAGGATCGATCGTGTGTGTCCACCTTTTCCTTCGATTTTGACTAACAAATTTTCGAGGGCGAGTTTAGGCGGCCCTCGGCCGTGCAGCTGGCGCTGAATCATCCTTGGCCCTTTGGTCTGGAAGCACGACGTTGCCAAGGTTTCGAAGCGGCTTCCAGCGACTTTTATCGTTTCCTCTTATCGAGCTCGGGTCTAGGAAGAAAAAACGAGCCCGTGCCCGTCTCTGATACTGAACAGAGGCTACCAGAGCTCACGTGACTTCCGTCTTTCGCCGGTACGCTGCTGTGATAACCGCGACGTCGCTGATCCTCGTTCGATGTATTCGCCGCGTGGCCACGAGCGTTCACCAAAACACGAAACAGATAACGAACACGGGTTACATGGGTAATTAGCCTAATCTGTAACACGATTTTTTTTCACTGCTGGTTTGCAGCGAGCTCGATCGTTAAGTACAGGGAACGGAAGCGTGAAGAATGTTTCGGTGAAGGAGATTGGATGGTTGAATGTTGCGATTTAATAATGGGTTAGATCGAGTCCATCGTAATATGTTCCGCGCATTGCTGTTTTATTCGTTACTCATCTCGTTTCCAACAAAACAAATCTACATATTCATCTATTTATATTTTCATTACACTGCTTACGTTACTCCGAATCATCCTCTCTATCAATCGAGCTCAACCTCGCTTAATTACCACATATTTTCTAACCACAAAGGAAGCTTTCCACATACGACAACGAGTATTACAATTGACAAATTAAGAACGATGTATCAGAATCAAAAAACGGCGATTACATCATGAAAAATATTTCACGAAACAGCGAAGCACAGCGCCTTAAACCAGAAACACAGCTGCAAACGCGAAATCGCTACATTACCTCCCACGCTTTATGCAGATACCGCTCGACTCTCCAATTTCCCCTCTCCCTTTGCGCAACACACGACAGACCTTATTGATCGCAACGTTTCAAGCACATTGCGATCAAACTATCGATCTTTCGTGAGCGCGTTAAATGTTTATATCGCGGCCACGCATTATTAAGCCGTGCGTACAACAGTCGCCTGGCCCCGTGCTCCATCGAGCCCGGGGCTTCAGCACCGTAATTCAAGCAGCCACTTCAGAGGCAACAGAACGGCCGCAACAATGCCCGTAACTGTAGATTCGAGGTAACTTTACACTCGAGTCCATTTTCTCGTTGCCCACTTAAGCTCGTTGCAACGTTCGCGCCCTGTCGGTCGTAGGAAAGGGTTCGTGACACGTGTTCGAATTTCCCTTAACGGCCATTGCACGCTTATGCTGTTCGACCACCCCGCGTACCAATTACCCGGAGGTAACTCGAGATACCATTACTCCATCGATGCAACGAAATCGCGACGCTCCTCCGTGAGGGTATCGTTAGGGAAATCGAGGAATCTAACAGGGACTTTGCACGCAAACGAAACACGGTTGCACGTGATTGTTGGTGCAGATTCGGTTGAAAATCCGATGGTGACACACGATAGTCTCGCTACGAAAGTTTAAAATAAACCATCCACAGTCTTCTGATAGTAAATGATCGTAAATATGGAGTACAAACTGGTATGAGAATATAGGTGATGAAGAGTCTACACGAATGTTGAAGATGGAATTTTAAACGAGTTCTGGAGTTGCACGATAAAAGCACGAAGAAGATCGAATCACTCGATTTAATAAACATCAAATTTAAACTTTCTTCTTAGCACGTAACCGTAATTTCTAAATTTGAAATTTCATTCTAGAATGGACAACGTAAATTCAACTTTCCAAAGAAAAACCATCCTTGGTACGAAATATTCTTCTCGAAAGAAGAGAAGATAGTATGAAATAAGATAACGCGTAACGAACGAATCAACATTTTGCTTCCATTGAAATATTACATTCTAACAGTAGTACTTCGTGCCATTCCAGAACTTCCAGATAGATCCATCAAGCGTTTAAAAGCAACGAGAGAGAAGACCTTCCTCCGCTCCAACTTCACCGCTAAAATCATAACAATTACGGCGCTGCTCGCCGGAAGGAAGCGTCGTAATAACTTCTTACTTCGCGCAGCCTCGTAAAGATTAAAAAGGGGCGCGGAGGGAAGGGTCAAGGTGAGATAAAGCAAAATTAATGGCAGACCTAAATCCCTGCCCGGTGGATCTCCGCGAGTTTGCCTCACGGCTGCAAGAAAGAAGCTCGCTGAATTTACGTGGCTGTGAGCCAATGTAACGCGCTCAACGTTGATTTCAATTACTACCTGTCGAAAATTCCCGATAATTTTTAGGAGATTGGCGACGATCGTTGCATGAAATATGATCGAGCTAGCTATACGAACATAAAGTGCACAGAATTTCTGACTATCGACGTCTAATATTGAAATACTAGAAAGTGTGCTGCTTTTTCGCGTTCCTGCAAAGTTCCATTGAGATCGATGAGTAACGTCGGTGTTGCCCTCACACGTTGCTCGACAGGAACGAGATCGGCGTGAAGATCGGAGCGAACTTTCGAAACGTTCCTCGTGCGTGGCGACGCGTTAAATTAACACGCAGACTTTTCCATTAATAAAAGAGACCGCGTGTATGGTGACACGCGTCTCGAACGTGACAAACCATACGCGGTTACGTAATCGAAAATTTACGATTTTTACGACGAACGCCGTGGACCGGTTTTCATCGCGCTAGTCCACTCCAACACACGAGCTTTTAATTATTCCTAGATTCAAAACTGCTATATTTTGTCTCTGTTCTCTGTGTCGAATACTATGAGAAAATACGAAATAGTGTATAAAATATAGGGGCGCGTGAAAACGAAATTTAGCTAAAATATATTCGACGAATCAATTTCTCAAGGCTTAAATTTACAAATAAAGGAGTTTGTATCTCGATAAACGAACAGTGTGAGTGGCAATTGCCACGCGAATCACGTACCATGCCCTCGTCTATCGAGGTGTCTTCCTCGAAGTAGCACTCGTCAGGTTCATCCGGTGTCAGAGCGGTAGGAGTTTCCGGTGACTCCTCCTTAATGTCCTGTCTCCTCATCCAGTCCATCTTCAAGACTTTTGAGCCTTCGGAGACCAGACCAGTTGATGCTTCTTCTCGATTCTATTCCTTACTCGTATCCAACACAAGATCACATGTCTCTTCACGAATTCGATCTTGTAGCACGAGATTAATGAAAACAACCGGCCGGATTCGTATGTCGAAATGGGAAACACTGAAACGAACTACAACGACCGTTTTCCTTATCGTTTATCACGAACCACGCTCCGATTACGCGGAAGCCGCTCCGCCAGCGACTGTCACTGACATTTGCCAAATGTCAAAGCTTTTCGTGCCGACTATGTAATATATCCGTGACGCTAACGAGGTGTCGGGCTTCTCTCGTTGATCGAAGCTCCGATATACCGTGCGCACCGGGACCACGGATGCACACGTGCACCAATCGTGTATGCCCCGATAAAGATGAACTCCAAAAAACTTATTCACTGTACGTTTCACTGTACGATGCGGTAAAATGATTTTGTCGGAAGAGTATAAAAACGATTTAGGAAAAAAAAAGAATCTTCGTAAGGAAGTTTTCCGAAGTTGCGAAAGAAACGTTGACACGATAATCCGATTGAGAGAAAACGATCCTTCTCGTACGATAGTCACGAGTCAAACTGATCGACTAGATCTTTCAACATGAGGCTCTCTTATCGAGAGGAAAAACTCACACGCTATACGGCTCGATATCCAGAAGAGAACGCGTCGTTAATACACAGAGCGTACCGGCGAACCAAGAGATGATTGCGAGCGAGAGACGGACGCGCGCGCAGTCTCGCATGTGCACACGAGCGAGCCACGGCGGCGGTGCAGCTGCAACTGTGTGTGCAGGCCGGGAATGCTGGAGGTGGTATGGAGGCGGCTTGGTGGGCGCACTCTGTCTCGTCTCTGCTGCTGCCAGCCTTTTCTCGCTCTGTTTTACCTAGACGTGCCTTGTCTGTTCTCTCCCTCTCTTTTCGACTGCTACTAAACTTTCTCTCTCGTATCCGTGAAAGCCCCATGCGTCGTTCACTCTCGCTCTTTTCGGTGAATCATCCGTCTCTCTTATGCTTTTCACCTTTTCGTTCCCTCTACCACTCGTCCTTCTTTCCCGGTCGCTCATAGTCACATCATATTTTCCGTCCCTCTCCGATGATTCGTCAGACCTAACGTCTCTCTCTCTCTCTCTCTCTCTCTCTCTCGTTCGAGCCTCTTTCTCCGTTTAATTTCTTCTTTCTCCTCCTCGTAGTTTCGTCATCCCGTCTCGGTTCCACTCTAGAGCGTTCCGTGCACCTCTAGCGCCCTCTCTGCTCTCTATACGTTCTATGCCGCTGCTTTTGCGCCATCTTCCTCCCACTCTTTGTTAGCCTCGCGTTTTCCTTCTCCGTTTCGTTCGTTTCTGTTTCTTTGGTAACTCTCGACCCCTTCGTCTCTCTCCCTCTGTCCTTCGTTTACCAGCCTCGTCGTATATATTATACCGCGACCACGCTGTCCTCTATATTTCGTACAGCTTCCCTCCTCGCACCAGCACCACTCTATTTCCCCCGTCTATCCCGACTTCCTCTTTTCTTCTACCGCTATACTCCCGCGTTTCTGTTTGACCTCCCTTTCCGTCACTACGTTTTCCATCCTTTTTCACCGTGGCTTTTCCTTTCCCGTGGCTGCACGAAAAACGTCAACTATATTCCGTAGCTGGACAGAGGCGAAGAAAGGAGGAAAGAAGACGCGTAACGAGGGTGGCCAGGAATAATTTTTTCTCTTTCTCTTTCGTTTCTTAGCCTGTGCACTCCGTCTCTGTTCAAGAGCAGCATCCCTGTTCCGTTTCTCTTCCTCTTGCTCATGTCCTTCATCCTCCCCCACCAGGAACTGTCTGTCTCTCTTCAACTCGGTCCTTTCCTCCCTCTCCGCAGTTCCATGACCCCTTCCATTTCGTGTGGAGTCGCTACGAGCTACGAGTTCAGGGACGATCCGTTTTCAGTCGAGACCCTGGATCTAACGCCCCGAGGGATACCAGAAATAGCGACTTTCTTCTAGCGCCGGGGATTTCATTTTTTTATGCTTTGGTCGCACGGGATCCACGATATAGATTCGTACAGAGAAACAAATTGCCGATAAGGAAGAATTGTTCGCGAGAAACCACCGCTCTAGCTCGATATGGGTGACATTATTTATAAGATACAGATGTAGCAACAATCTTATGGAAGAGGTAAGATCGGATGTTGGAATTCGTCCAGGTTATTAGCTCCTAGGTTGATGTAAATGAAGCTTTTGTTTAGTGAACGAAAGCATTCCTTAGCTCAGTAACGAAGAGCAGGATTGGTAACGAAATTATTAATTTGGATAAAAATTCTATGTAATGTTTATTAACGCGATCACCGATTGAAATTTTACATAAAAAATCTGTCAGTACATAAAATTAACAATTTGGCATAGAATGTACGATATTTCAAATTGTAATAAATCTCAGTAAAAATTTATTATATATGGTATTACATTAAAGCGTTTGGAAAATATGAAATTACCATTCGAGAAGCGTAAATAAATAGCAATTCTACAGGAAAACCACTCTAGAGTAATAAAATAGAGTAATCAACAGTGATTAGAATAATCGATATTCCGGACCACCCCATGAATTCGCGAAATATTACGTAAGCCATGTAAATCACGCATCGCTGAATCGCAATGGACCGCGGTACATCCCTGAACTAGGTACCATCGAGAAAGAAAGAGGGACGATGAAAATGGCAAGTATGCCACGGTAGGAACGAGGAGAAGAACAAACCCGATGCTAGGGCACTTGAAGAAGCGAAATACCCTAGAAAAAGATGGACATAATTCACAGGACGAAGATTGACCCTCAGTATCGTAACTAGGAAATGCATACGAAAAAAGGTAGCCATATTTTCGCACATTTATTATTGATTAATGTATAATACTACTATGTAGTTTTATCTATTACTCGATAAATACAGATTTGTTACATAGTTAACAAATAACCACCGACTTTATGTATATCATTATACAATCTCTTTATGCGATATTGTCAAAAAATTAATAAAATCAACTACAAATTTTCCAATTACGTTGAACAAAACATTTACTAACCTCTACTTCGTTTTAGTTCCAAATTTTATGTATCTTCAATCACTCGAAGCACGAACAAATTCTCGATTAGCTTCGGTTATCCAAACTTTCGGAAGAACTTTCATCTAATCGAATAAGACAATTCTCTTGTAAAAGTTTTCTTGTATAAAATATCGCTCTTGTACAAAAGATAAGAATACAACATAGAAATAACACAAAATGGTGATAAAATAGACGAAACGAAAGGACAGACGCGCAGCGCCTCCAGTTAAGACGGCACTGGGCCGAACCACGAGAGAAAGGGACAGACGCAGGGAGAGACACGTGATGCTGGAACGTGTGTTAGTCATGGGTTGCCCATGGCAACCCACGCGGCTAATGTACGCGAGCACAGGCCGCGCTCGTTCAGGACAACGCTGCCTATATACGTACTGAGGGAACGTACGTATAGTATACGGCATACGTAACCCTGTAGGTTGTACTACGCGTACTACTACGCGCGTGTACAATGGAAAACGGGAGGTCAGGTTCGTGTGCGTCCACACACGTGGCCGAGTTAATTGATTTCGCCTCCTCGTTCGTTGCCACGATGTTGCCATTCGATCGGAGCACGCAATGAAACCGCGTTATCGTCGTCTACGTGCACCACGTAGCGACATCCTGACCACCGAATGGATCCTTTCGGGTAGAAGGTAGAATCATACATGATACACGCAGACATTGGTAGATGAAACATAGTGTACGATATCGAGTCTGGCATTGAACTGGAAAACGATACTCTCGCGTTCTCCTGCTTCCTGTATATACATTGTATACGTATGTATGTGTATTTGCATTCGCTTTTTTCGAACTTCTCGACCGTGATGACGGTATGGCATTCGGATGTTATCGATATTGAAATATCATGGCTGCCATTCGATTACTATTCCCTGCTTTTTGAACAGACATCCAATTTTTTTATTGATTTGAAAGCAAATAAGATTCTCCGCCGCACCCAATCAAAATTCGTATAAATGTCCATTCCTCCTTTGTTCGTTAGCTTTCGCATCGTGTGTGTAATCACGTGCCGAGATAGGAGTAATTATCCGCGGGTGGAGAATCGAGCTCGCGTTTCATTTTAACACGCGAAGAATTTGGACTAGCAAGCGCTGCAGCGAAGAGAATGCAGTCACACCGGCAGTTGCATCCTGGCGCAATCGTGCTGTGTGCACCAATTAACAGCGCTCGGCGCCGTAATCTGGGATACCGTGGTGCATGCAAAATGCATTCTACCAGCCGCACACTCTCGCCGCTGCTGGACACGGACGATCGTTATCGCTTGATTATCGGTCGTTGGTAATAGCGGCTTTCCAGGAACCGCGTCAGGAAGAAGGCTCTTGATAATTTAGCTTACTGCGATCGCTTCGAGAAAACGGGAACTGTTCTCCTGATTACGTAATGCGCTTATCAATATCGTCTTGTCCGGGGATAAAGGGAAAGCCAATGTTCGATTTCACATTTTATCTCATTTTATTCCATGAATAATGTACTTTTTTATTTTACACTACTTGAATAAGTCAACCTCTAGGGTCAAGTCAAACCACGACTACCGTTAATTGAAGGACTGAAAAATAGCATTAAATATAGAAATAAACCTTTCAAAAGACTCATATCCCGTCTCTTCAAAGGAAATTCGCGTGCTTAAAATAGCTGTTAAACGATTCAAATTCTCGATATAAATTATCGAGAAATAAGAACCGTTAATATAAAATCAATTATCGAGCTACAAACCATTTGATCTGATCCATTTCTCACGGCTCGCTATTAAAAATGGTCATATCGCGAATGATTATCATGTCCGCGTGACACCTACAAGGAACAACGAGCCCATTTCTCGTCGTTGCATTATCCTGAAAACTCAACCAGGCCACACGAACGGCCGCGAACACATATACAAGAGCACACATACAAAGCAACGAGGATCTGCACATAAACGAAACAACCGATCGGCGAAGAAAGGAAACGCAAAGCGGGACACGGAGCGAGCAATTGTGCATTAAATTGAAACAGGCCACGAGCAAAGCGTTCCCGTGGCATTATGCTCTGGCGTCCTATGCGTTTCGCGCGTATCCGAGGGTTGCTCTCGCGCGCACTCGCGCGTCGATACGCGTAAGTCATGATTGCCGGTGTTCACGGAACGACATGCTGCCCATTAAACCCCACCAACGCTGCCCGGGACGAGTTGAATGCACCTAGAGAAGCCCGACCTCGCGTTTCTCGAACGATCTCAGCGACCATACGCGTGGGAGTTTACAAGAAATTCGTGGCCCGGACGAGATAGGTGCGAATGGAAACAATGTGTCGAAATCTCCGAACTCTTCTCACGGAGCAGCTTCACGCTTGTATCTTTCTCTCGGTGTGCTCGTTCCGTCGCGACAAGTTGCCAGGTTGGTTCGCGTGTGCCACTTTTCAGGCGAGCTAATGCGCTTCCTAGGTTCTTCTCGCTTTCGATGCCGACGGTACCGTTCTCGCGAACGGTCCACGCTCGTGTGTCCCCCGATATCGACAATATGGCGGGTAGCTGCCGCTCGTAGCAAAGGTACTTGACGGTATAATGATCGGCATTTACAGGTATAAACGAAAAATGGACAAGATTCGATGACGTTCAATGCGAAGCTTTGAGCTGCTACACCTACCTGTTTCATTTATATTTTGCTTGTTCTCGCGAATTTATGTTTAGAATTATGTAATATAATTTATAACTGAGTGAAATTAGAGAAAAAGCTTGATGAAAGACTCATACATCCTTGTGTTAGTAAAACATTAACGGGTATTTTTCAGCTATAGTTTCGAATTCGCAACATTTTCTACAACAGCTTTTTTCTTTGTCTTAACCTCAAGCCGACATATTTAATCAACGTCAACGTCAAACAACCGACAAATTTAAATTCAACCTATAACCACTCCCAGTCAGGAGAAAAAAAAATCACAAAACTTCGGAGACACGACGTTAACAAATCCCACGAATTCGTCGGGTTGTCGAGAATCGTGTAAAAGTGTTCTCCGGGAGAACGAAGAAGTACGTCGTTAATTTTTAACCGGTGGTGCCGGTGCTGTAACCACTGTGACTGTTCCATGGAGCTGGCCAGCTCATGGTCTGAGTTTCGGACCTTTGAAGTCGTCGGCTGACGCAAGAGGCAAAAGTTCATCTCGAAAGATTTACATCTCGCAGAGCGGGAACAGGCAAGGTATGAAGCAACGACTACGAGAGAGAAAGAGAGGTAAGAGAGAAGAGGGTAAAGAAATAAACGCCGCACGAGCTTACCGAGGCCAAAAGGGTCCCTGGGAAGCGAAGGCTATCCCACGACAGGACCTTAGCGTCCTTTCAGGAGTCCCTCGCCGCTGCACTGGCCAGTCAAGAAAACCAACGAGATTCATCGCGTTCGACGTAAAATATCAGAAAAGAAGAAATTGGAAAATTATTCTCTTAGAATTTATCGAAATTACATGCAATGATAACGTATCATAGAAGTTTTTCCAAGTCACCAAAGCCATCGATTATAATCGATTTCATAATAAATAACCTGAACGAGAGTTGTACCATTTTGCACATCAATGAAACTATAGATCTCGATCCCAAGAATTTGCTAGCGTGCAGATGGTCGTATCAACTAGCACGAATCGAGCGTAACAATTCATTACAGTTCATTGTGCGAACAATTTTTCTAGAAAATACCAGCAAGATCGTGTAGCTTCTGCAAAGAACGCTAGACAACCGCGTTCATCGTTTTTTGTTGTCCGAGTTTAGAGGCGAGTTTAACGAAATATGGAAGCATGAACTCGATAGTTTACTGCGGCTGAGAATTCTGCAGCAACGTAGATCGTGCCTCGTCGCTGGTGTCGCTGGGATTAAATGGAATACCTGCACCGACCACGCCCAATGAAATGCGCATGTGGGCCCGATTTAACCTCTCCTAGAATCGTCATACACGTTCGCCAACCTTTGTGCAGTTGTAACAGACTTACGCGATTGTTCCCGCGGCCAAGTTTACCAGAGAGCTGCCCTGTAACACGTACGAACGCTGTTGGACGCTTTTTAATGTTTCTTTCAACTGTGCTCGAATTTTTCCTCTCGTTCTCCACGCCGGGAAACTACATACGTGAAACGGAGCCTGTTGAAACAGGGTGAATAATGTAAGTTAAACAGAGAACGCGTTTCGTTTCCTCTTTCGTCGGAGAACGAAGAATAGACGGCGGAAAACAGTCGCGTTTGAAAGTCGTAACATTTGAATTGGAGCCTGAAATCTAACGTAGGAAGTCGTATGCTTACGGTTTTATAAATAAATTTGATCTATGTAGTGTTCAAATCAGAAAATTTGTAATTTGAAATTTCGTAAATAGGCTTTGAGATTGAAACGAAATACAAACCTTGGAGTTACAAAATTTTCAACTGTGAAATTTCATTTGAAAGTTTTAATTCTAAAATTTGAAATTTAAACTTGAATTATATAAACTCGAATAATTTAAGTATACATTAAAGCTTAAACGCTCTTCCACGAGTTACCCTCTGCGAACGCCAAGATCCAAATTTTTGATATGCAAAATGTCGAGACTAACGAGAATGTAACGCAAGAAGAAGCGCCGGTATCGTTTTCAGAGTCTCTGTCCCGTTCCCGGATAAAGTAACGTTCCTGGAAACTAGGCGACGCCAATAGTCGAGGGAATTCCTTTCAACGAGCCAACAGAGAACAGCCGGCACTTACAGCATCGGCTCTAATTAGCGGTAATTAGAAGAAGCTTCGCGGACGGCGCCACAAATTGAAACCGGCGTAAACCAATCTAGAGGATGCCGTGCGAGGTAAAGAACGCTCCAACGAATCGAGTCAAACGAATCGCCGGCCAGTAATAAAATTGCATTTTGTGCGATGCTTCGTTTCAAACTAGACTTTCCGCTTTGCTCTAATTCCGTATTTTTTGAACTTTTTTTAAATTAAATTCTACGTATATTCGATATTGCCGGTATCGTACGTCTATTTTCTCTATAAAATATCGACACAAAACACGATGTGATTATGTTCTGGAGAAAAAAAAAAGGAGAGCGGCCTTTCTTTCGTTGTTCTCCGGCGTAAAAAGCAACGGTTTAAGAACGCGTTGTTGCGCAACCCTTGGCGACAATTGAACTGCAGAATCGCGTTATCGGCGAAAGGAAAAAGCCGAGTCGACTGGTTTAACGACGGCGTGATAACGAAATATAGGGCGCGTCGCTACGATGGAAGTTCGTCGAACCGTGGTTTGTAGTTACTGGCGTTCGTCAGCGCTAATAGAACGATCCGCGTGCTAGATCTTGCGGCGATTGCGCAATTTTCAAGGGAACGCCGCGCGGCATCGTCGAGACGTTAATAGAAGGTTACCGGAAGAAAAGCGGGAAGAAACGCATTTAGAGGCGTCTCGTGTAAATCTACGAGAAAGATCTGGGAACGGGATCGATGATATCTGCTGCCGGTTACGGAGATTGGCAAGCTTCGCTTCCCCTTAGGCGAGAATAGTTGCCAGAAGCGTTCCTATTATTATTAACGTCCTGTTACGAATTGTATAAGTCAATGTATTATTATTGCGGTATATCGAATAAAAATAAGTAAAACGTTTCTATAGAATACAATAGGATAACTGCGATAAGTCACAGAACTAGGACAGGTAGTACCGTTTTCAAGCGAAACCAGGTAACAAAAAAGTTATTCAATTATTTTCTACCGCGCATATTCATTTCCATTCCTCTAAAAATGTTCATTCACCTGCAATTCGGACTTCTTAAAACGCAACGAAACGACATCATCTTCCTCGGATCATCGAAAACTTGTTTCCATAATTTTATGAGTTATTTCCTTAATTCCATAGCGCCATATACCATCCTTGTATGGTTGAAAAGAGTCGTAACAGGTCCTTAAGACCGTCAGGAGGCACAAATCGGACCGGCACGATGCGCAAGAATGCGTCGAGATATTTCGCGGGTACTGGAGTGGGAGGTGGAATTCCAACGAGAGGAGAAGACCGCGTCGAAGAAGAAAACGAAGATGAAGAAGAAGAAGAAGGAGAAGAAGACGAAGAAGAAGAAGACGAAGAAGAAGGGAGGAAGAATGGGACGAACAAAAAGAGCGAACAAAAGCGGACAGACAGGGAACGAACCGGGCTGACCGGGTACACAAATTACCAGCGAGATGAAATCGCTTGTTCTCCGGCGCGTTTTACCCCGAAGGGGTGAAAAAACTGTCCTCCGTGGAGCGAATTCGATCGTTGTTCACGATATATTTCAACTGGGTTTCCTGGTTCTATGCTCTTCGACTATGCGAGTCGAACGAACTATTGAAAACTTCTCGTTGGACGTTGAATAGTGAAAGGCAGTGGCGATTACTTGGCAATGAAGGCCGTTGAAAAAGTGCTACGGCAATTATAGAAATCGAGTCGAGACCGTTTCCCTGCACTTCTGTGGAAGAAGAGAGGTGGAGCGAGGTGAAACACGTACCACAAAGGTGTCGGTCGAAAAACCTTAACGGAATTACGTTAACCAAGCCGAGCAACAAATTTTCACGCTGTTAGAATCTTGTTTTGTCGAAATGGAATCTGTTTCTTGTTCGTAATCGATTTTCTTGCTACTCAGAAGCCAAGAGGATATTTATGATCTTAGCAGGCAATCGAATTTTGATCATATAATTGTACGCAGACAATATCGTTTATGCGAATTCGTAATTTTAAGCACGCGATTAAACAAATAGAACGTAAATTGTTTCATCTCCAAAATACCATTCCGAGTACCTTAGTTTTGATCTATCGTAAATAAATTACATATATTACGATGATGAAGCTGAAAATAAGTAAAACGATTCGATACAGTCATGGAAGATCTTGAAAGGGAAAGAGGAAATTTTCTTTTCTTCCAATTTTCCCGTGAGTTCTATTAGAAGAAGTTTCAGCTTCGTAATAATTGCAACTCGTCAATGACCCGTGCTCGAATGGAAAGCGTTCAGACACTATACGACCCTCTCATTAATGCTGCAAACAAACGAGGAGCAACGAGCAAAGAGCTTAATCCGGGACAATAACGGAGGCTGCGGTAAAGGAATCAGAGCTGGCCGGTCTCCGGAGACGCCGAGTAAATTTCTTTTCGTAAAAAGACTCATCTCGCGAAGAATCCTGGTTTTACAGCGTTAGAAAGCTCATTCGGATCGCGTTGTTTCAACGGTATCCTTCATCGCTCGTCTTCTCGTCAGGTAATTCTCTCAAGTGGACAAAGAACAGCTCGCTTTCTCATTATCTTAAAAACCCTTTCTGCGGTATTCCAACACCAACGTGCTCCTAGCGATCTGTTCGCTATCCATCAGGTTGGACCGCGAATTCTATCCCGGCGACGAAAAGCCCTCGAGAATCCGTCCGGAAAAAGAGGTCGGGACGACAAAGGATTTCTAATGGACGGCCGAGCACCCAGAGGACGCCTTATAAGGCGAACATCTCGAGAAGGTGGCTTGCACAGCCTCCTTTTGGTCTTTCTTCTCCCTTTCCTTCTTTCTCTCACGAGTATCTCGTGGCGACTTCTGCGAGTGGTCGCAGGCGCCTCTCGGTGGCCGGATTTAGACCGAAAAAGGAACACCGGGAGTTTCGGGAAGACGACGACAAAGACGATGAACACGATGGAACCGGCACCGAGCCACCAAGCTCATCGTGACCGGATCCCCTGATCCACCGATCGATACCATCCCAGCCCCCCTCCCTCTGCTTACTCCGTATTTTGCCCCGAAACGATCGTGTAACCAGGAATCCGCCGAGCTTCTTGGAAGACGTGCCAAATTTCTGCACGATGCAACGTGTAGCTAGCCTCGTTGCCTCGTTCGCTTTACCTGTTTTACTCTTTTCACATTTCTCGGACGCCTTTTTCGTGGTTAAGTATGTTACATTGGAAGGTTGTTGGAGGTATGCTGGTTCCTCGAGCACGAGCTTCGTATTTCTTTATTAGTTTCTTTATTAGTTTTGCAATATGTTTCTAAAAGAAACAAGGGTTAGAATATTTACACGTTCGTAAGAGTTGTTTCAGTTTGATTTATATTATTGTTCTGAATATTTATAGTTGGATCGTCCTATCGATCGTGTCCGACGAACAAATTAATTTAACAGAACGTTGAAATAGCTACAGTTCCCAACCTCAGAAATTCAGCAAAGTGTAGACAATGGCCCATGAATCAGCTGCAAATCAGCCGACTCCCCTAAATGCGTGCAAGTTGGTTCGACTGGAAACAAGTAGCTGGATTGGCAAAGGCCATCAGGAGGGTGTTAGCCGCGTAAATCGCACGATTAGGATTAGCCGGAATCTGAATCGGCAAATCGACTCGAATCGTTCGTCGATTGCTCTCGTCTCTCGCTTCCAAACAAATCGATACCACCTCGACCGTTTAAACACGCTTCGATCGCTCTTGCAATCGTGTCCGGGCACGGCGTCGTAAATTATGCAATGAAACGCACATGTACACGCCAGTCGGACTACGTCGTCGCGTGCATACATATGTAAATGACGTAAAGCGTTCGAATTCACGTATGTAAATTGGAAAAGACGATTCCAGACCTTTGAGGGACAATCGATTGGCCGGCTCGAAGCTTCTTATTGTCGGATAGATATGAATACGGAGCAAAATGCAGGTAGACCTGGAATATAGTGTTCCTTGGAATTTTCACCAATCGGTGAAACGGGGTGGATCATTGAGAATTACAATTCCGGGAATCGATCGACGCGTCTTCGATGAATATCTTATGTAGGTTATGTAAATTTAGAGGAGCTGACCTAACTTAAATTGATAGTTTTCGACTGAAGCAATCTTGTAAGTACCGTAATTTTGTTGTGTGAAATTTTGAGCGTGTATGAATTTTAGATTACGACCAGACTGCGAATATTTATGCAAATTTCTGTTTTTTTAAATTAAAAAAATCGAATCTAACCAGAGATTCGTTTCAGCGATTAATTATCCTAACGAGTACTACGATTTGGATATTTTGTACATTTTTGTACATTATGTACATTCTACGTATTCGTGTAACATTGCATTTTCTATAAATGCTCTATTTATAAAAAAAAGAAAAGGAATTTTGCATAGGGAATACACCAGAAAAGTAGATAAAACGTTATCGTGTACTTGCGTTTAGAAAGATTGCTCTCGTAAATTGATGTATGCTTCTGAGTGGAACACGATGTCTTTGAGTGGTGATTTTACTAAATTTATCTAATCGTCTCGCGGGTAGCAGCTGTTACATGGTCGAAGTCGTTTATCCAAGTTCAAACAGCTGCTTTCGAACGATGGAAACACGAGAGAGTCACCGATGTTTCGAGGATTGATGCAGAACTATAAAGCGCACCTGATCCTAAATTGGTGCGACATTCGAAAAGCGCAGTTTCGATCTTGTCAAACAAATAAAACCAATTTTATACGGTAGAATGTTAACATTTTCGTCGTATAAAATTTGTAAATTAAGAGATGACCCTTCGAATCCTTTCTCCAAAGAATTAACAAAAATTTATTAACCGAAAAATCGATCTATGACGGATAAATCGAGAGTATCGATTAATATTTCGATGATAAATATCGATGAACCAGGACACCGTAAAGAGCAACAAATAGCGAACCAAATCCTTCGCTGTATCGAGATCGACTTTATTGCGATAGAAAATAACGCGACTCATGCCGCCACGTAGCAGCGCCGAGTAACGAATCGCGACACAAGATCGCGCGCGTTTATGGCTTACCGTGTGCAGAAGATCCCTGAGATGCGAGGATCGAGCCGCCACCCTCGAGGACTTTGTTCTCCGGACCGTGACCAAACTGCCCTCCTTCATCGACAAGATTCTAGGCATCGTATTGGATCTGACCAATCGATATTCCTCTCCTGGATGCCTCCTCTTCTTCCTGAACGAGCCGCACAACATTTTCGATCGATATTCGCTCGTCGTTTAAAAAACAAAATAGTCACTCTGTTCGAGGATCATCGATCGAATCTGCCCTTCGGATGAGAAAAAAAAAAAAAAGAAAACGATCGATCGAAGCCTCTTGGTAGATATTTGGGCGATCGTCTGTCGCCACGACTTTCCTTTCGCTCGTGTTCTTTAGCCACGAGAATGTTCACGAAACGTACGTCGTTCACCGTTTCCTCTAACTGTCCGGACAGGTTAATGCCACTGTCGCAAACTGGTCCTCGAGCGAATTCACGTCCCTTTAACCGGTTGCAAACGTGCTGACTGATACGCTCCTGAGATTCCTATGTACATCCACACGGACACGAACATACACACAGAGGCACCGAGGAAACCGAATATTTTTTCTCACTGCTACAGCAGCATGGCGCCGCGTACAGATTCCTGCATCTATTTAACTGTCTCCTCCGGCTTCACTCGCTTAACCAACCCTCTTCTCGCCTCTTTTATTTCTCGATGCTCTCTTCTGCTCCTCTAAATCGTGCTCCCTCCGCTTTCGGCATCTCTTTGCGTCCACCGTGCCACTCTCTCGGCTCCTTCCTTCTTTCTCTTTTCTCTCCTCTCGGTCTGCTTCTCGCTCTGTGCACACCCTCCCCTCTTCCCCGACAGTCGACCGACCTCCTTCGCTCTATCACGGCACCCACGTACTAATTAACAGCCGACGACGCGTACGCGACGTGCACGTCCCGCTCCACGAGCGAGTCTGACGCGGGTACGGGGTGATCGACCGGTAAAAGGAACTGGTCGGATCGATCTTCGGATCGACCGTGACGATCGCTCGAGTCTACCTCCGCGGGATTCACAAATGGGTACACGGCTTTAAAATAGTAGCCTTTTGTCACGGCGACCCTGCAGACACTGGATCCTTCTCCGACTTCGAATCCTCTTCAACAGGTCTTTGATGCTTTTGATATTCGATGTTCTTCCTCGTACGAGCCGTTTCTCTTTATTCGTCGATTAAATTAATTCATCCTCTGATCTTTCTTCGTCAATGGTCTCTTACGGTTTCAACGATTGACTCGCAATAATTAGCTTTCGTCGAGAGTCGAACACGAGTCCTTTGTGGCGTCTGTAGGTCGTACGCAATCTCAGACGAGATCTTTTTCGGACGACCGATTTTCTCCACGGGTAATCAGATCTCGATCGCGTACACGCGGTGATGCGTTCACCTGTTGTGTACCAGCCACCCTTGGCGGATCGCTCGATGCTTAATTAACGGAATCTCAGCCAGCTCGAGTCGCAGTGAGAGCCGAGAGTCGACTGAAGGCATAAGGCTCCGGTTGTGGTCGTCGAAGGAACCCCACCACGTTGATTTCAACAACACCCGGCACCCAGCCCGACCGGACGACCTGGTCGCGTGGCGCTCGGCACAGATACGCAGTGTTTCTCAAAATCCTCTCCTTTTCGTTCTTGCGAACCGATCCAAACCTCCACACTTTTCCAACAAATCTCGGTTCAACGTCTTTGTCTCGGCTATCTTTTCTAGACGACAGTTTACGAGCTCGTAAAATTGTCGTTATCCACTTTCGAGTATATTTTTAGAAATTTCTCGATCAAAACACAAGGTTTGTGACATTCTTCGTAAAATTTTTGTCTCTTTCGCCTCTTCTTTTACTTCTGTAACGCGTTAACGTAGATTTGCTGATATCTTTCGTTTAATTCCGAGTTGCTCTACTCTCCCTCTTCTTTCTTCTTTATTCTTAATTCGCGACAATCAGAAATTTTATCGTGTCACCTTTGAAGATGATCGATCAATAAACGTCGTCGCGAAAGATCACGAGGCATCGATATCGCGAATCTTAACCAAGTTCGAAGATCCTTCTTCCACCGATGTAGACAATACAGCTCGTTCCATTTCCTCTGAGAAACTCCTCGTTACACAACGAAACGGTTCGTAGCAGGCACACCTATAGACCAGATAGCCTCCAAGGACTAGTTCTACGATACAGAAGAAAAAAAAAAGAGGAAGTATCGCAATCCGGGTGACCCAGTTCGCGCTCTTGAATTTCAGAATAGACGTTCTTTCGTATTTCAAGGTTGCATTGTGGCGGCGTCGTCAACGATACCATCTAATTCGCCAATCTTTCAGCTTCTCCGCAGCTTACACCGTAACGATCGCGCAGCTCAAATTTTTCATCGCGAACCTGATCTTCGTCGATTCATCTTTACCAGGGATGCTGCTAGGTTCTTGAATTTGATGTGTTCGTAGGAAATTCCAAGGCACAGGTACTCTTACTTTGTACATTTTTACATCTTCCATAACTACACGGAGATTCATATTCTAATAAGCGCTAGTTTTGCAAACTTTGCTGAAAACGAGAAAACCAATGCGAAATACAAAACCGAATTCCCTGTATCTTCTCCTTTGCATCTCTTCGTTCTTGATTACGATTGAACAGAATATTGCAGAAAAATATCTTCCTTGAAATCTGCATGGGCGAAGATCGCGTCCGAATGGATGTAGGTCAACTGATTCAAACTATACCGGGGGCATCTGTCAACTTGCGTAACTCCGCTGAATATTGCTATTAATTTCACGTTCGCAGACCTTTTTCAAGCAGGAATATCTGTGGTTTTCTCCGCTCGTTTCTCGCGTCCATGGAAACATATTATTTTTCTGCTTCCTACCGGTGATCACTGCTCATTGATCAAAAGCATCGAGTGCTTCCTGTCACGAACCACCGCAAGGACGAAGATTCTCTTTAGCCTGGAATCTTTTTTGTGGCACGAGCCGTGTCGAAGAAACTACCGTGCCAAGTACTTCGATCAAGAATAATATTATTTATTACCGTGTGTCAAGCGCAAAGAATAATCGTCAATAAAATTTGTGTCGTAAGTATCCAGACATTTATGGAGCGTAATGTGTCGACGATACAGGTCCAATGTAACGTAATGATAATTACCAGTTGTATCATTCTCTTGTCTTACTTTTACGTAAACTGTTAGTTTCTCCAGATTAAACGAATCGCGTGGATTTCTACTCTCGTATCGACTCCTCACGCTAACTAACAAAAAGATACATTTAGAAATGGTAACTACCGGGTGAACCTCGTGCTGCGAGACTAATATTCTACGTCATTCCAGATTCGATATCGCTTCAATTACGCGGAAAAAGTAGCGGGAAGCGAACGTTCGCTTCCTAACTTTCGCAACGAGAGCGATCAAACGAAATTCGAGAATCCAAAGGTGTCGTAAATTAACGAAAGCACGTCCCTTCCGTTCGTTCGTAGACGTTGCGTGTAACTCGGTACCTGGCAACGAGCACCGTACCTTTGTACCGAATAACACCCAACGATTCGATTATTCATTCCCTCTGTGAACGTATTTCACCGTTATTTGCCATTTTCTATTTTTTGCTTTTCCGCTTTTTCCAATCGTATCGTGCAGTTTGCACGATAACCGTTCGGACGCCACGGATCACTGCAGAAATTTAAACGAACGATACCAAATGCAACACGATCGCGTTTGTTTCGTTTCACGTCGAAAATTACCAATTACCACGGTCGTGCTGTTTTCTTTTCTTCTTTTGTTTTCGTTTATAGCAGTTTACATAGATCCGTCGATTAGGTTGCAGCGAAAATTAAAGGATAATGTTGCATCGAGTTGACCACCATCGTCACGGCCGCCACCATATTGCACTCAGTGACTAATAAAGTTTTCGAGTGACCGATGAATTTGCATCAGAATCGGAATAATAACAAACGATAGCCAGCGTGGGACACAGCACGGAGGGCGTTTCAACCCTCGTGTCAGGAAGCGGATACGCAATTTTCGTATGAGTCAGCGCGACCCTATCGAAAGAAACTCCACGACCATCTTGAATTCTCGTTGCAGATCCGATCGAACGCGATCGGCGTAATTCGTCGTTAGGGCTAATTGAATTTCACTCGGCGAGCTATTGGAAACCGAAGAGACGTTAAATTTTAATTACAGCCGGATTATCGGACGTCTGTCTCGCTCCTTTCCACCAAGGAAACGACAGGACAAACGAGCGGCCTGTAATTAATCCATTAATCCCGGTGGCCTTAAACAGCCAGCCAAACGACCACTGGAAGCGTCTAAGCAGCATTTTCTCTGCAACGGAACGGCCGTTGCACTTTCTTTAATGAGATTTCGTATTTCATTTGACAGATAATGTATGGGGGAAGGATAAGAAACTTAACCTTTGCGCGGCGATTGCAAGGCATCTTTTGAAACGGTCGTGTAGTGTACTCATATATATGCGTGTAGCATAAAAACGTTTCCCAAAGGAAAATTATGTTTCCTCGTCTAATTAACGACACTAAACTTATTCTTTTTGGAATAACCGTGTAACGTGGTCGAAACTCTCTGTTCGAGGAATATAGATTCAACGAAGTCGTAAAAATCAAACTGGAAATGGCCTGAGCAAAGACAAAGCATCCGGTTCTGAACGATGATCGTTGCTAAAATTTGTTGGTTCGACGAGAGGAAAATCTAGTAGGAGCTACCATGCGGTAGAACTAGTTACCTACTTCCGTCGGATGAAAATATCATGTGGGAAAAGCGAGCGGAAAAGCGACCGGAAAAGCTCCGAGCAATTACGCGATCGTCAAAACACGCGGTGTTCCTTCCGAACGAGTCGTTCGGCTCTTAAAACTGGAACGCGATTGTACGCTCTTTAATTGTACCGGTAACTGCAATTTCTCTTGTCCTGACAATCGCCCAGTTGTTGCGTTATCGTGGCCGTTGTTACGCCAACGATCGTTAAGATTCGTAATCGCGAGTACCTACTACAAGTCGCATAAATACGCTTGAGTAATTACGCGAGCTCTGAAAAGAACCAATTGCTCATTGTGATACAGGGAAATATTACGTTTGTCGTTCAGACTCGTTCGCAATTTATTCTTAATGTTTATAAAATTCGGAAGAATCAATTGAAATATCTTCTACGAGACAGGAAAAATGAAATATCGTCAATTAATTTCAGTACTAAACTCTATAAAGCAGCGAGAATAAAATATTCAAAGTTTCCAAAAAACTCTGACGTACCATAACTTCGATCTACCAATCGATCATTCGCTTGCTTGCTGTATAACAAGATTAAAACGATCTTCGCAAGTAAGTCTCACGAATCTCATGGAAAATTTGAGAATCCCTGGATTGGTGCAGGTTTTACCTGAGGGATACGCATGCGCCGCGACCGACAGATGTTTCCTCCTCGCCAACTGTTGCACGCTGCTGCGACGAGAGACGATTCTGCATCTGATTTACCAAAGAAAGAAAGAAGACGAGAGAAGAAAGGAAGAAAAATCTTTCCATCTTTCCTGTTCTCCTCTCGCCCCACGACATCCAGTCGGATGAGCGGAGTCCTTGGAACAAGAGAGAGAAACGAGAGGAAGAACGTTTCTTTGTCGAATCGCCATCGAAAGGAAACCCGGAGAAGCCCGCACGAGGGGGTGGACCGCCCCTATTCACAAGGGCAAGAACGTAACCCTTATGTCGTTAAGACCCTGATCGATCCTAACGATAAGTTCGCGTGGTAGACGAGACGACCTAACCCAATGCCGCCAACCAAAAAGTGAGATTTATTATAGCTCCAATTCCCTTCGCTTAGGCTCCTGATGCCTTTATTGTCTGTTTATTGTCCATAATTCCTCGTGGCAGCAGTTGAACCAGGCAGCTAAATATTCCGCGATGTCGTATACTCGCATACCTATGTGTCGAGAGATTGAAGGTGTCGGGACGTAAAATGCACGGACCAAGTTATTTAACGAAGCTTCCTGGAACGGAGATACCGACGATCGTTTAACTCTCGCGTGGATTTTCTCTCTTCCATATTTTCTTAACAATTTCGTCTATATTTTCTTCTAGCAATTTGCTCACCTTCCAGCGAAATATCATAAAGATCTAATTCCGAACCTCTGGATATTTCTAGATGAAAATTTATTCGAGATATTTCGATATTGTTACGTCTTATGACTTTCTGCATAAACCAGAATCCATCCCTCGTTCAAGACAGGTACCAGCTGTACAAATATAATTAGTCAGACCGCAATGATTCTAAGGAACGACCATCGAACTAAGCAATTTTACTTTACTATCAAGGTCCTTAATTGTTGTAACTCATCTTTCAAGTCGAGACGTTCCTTAGGGTTATTGTTCAATCAGGTAAAATTTGGGAATAGCAGGTTTGTCTCATGTTCAACGGTCAGTTTTAGAAGCAAACGACCGTTGGTGGAACGACCAATACCCACCAACAGTTTTCCAGCATTGTCACCAAACTTCGCTGGTTTTTCATACGTTGACCAGACAATATCTTGACTGGTCTTTCAGACTTAGATCAGTCATCGTCTCTCGACTGGTTTTCATTGATCAGTCATCAGTTTAACTTGCTACTTGCACTTCGCAGAAATAGATTATCAAATCGTAACGATTTTTACACAGAATTTACGACTCTCGTTAGGGCATCTGTTCGCAAACGGTCGAACGGATATCGAAACTTTCATCTTATACATTTATCGAATAACCGGGAAAATCCATGGTGTTCTATGTAAAAATTGCAGCTGAAAAATGGGATTTCGGTCACGAGAGATCACCGTCGATTCATCGTGCAATGATCGGAGAACTCGTCGAGGAATCGTCGAGTTCCATTATCCTGTCGACGACGATCGAGCAACGGGCAAATCAAAGTCAAACGGAACGGATGCCGGGAGGATAGCTTTGGAAGAAGCTCGTTAGAAGGGGCCACGTTGGCAGACAGCGTCGTCACCGGTATCGAAACGAGTCACGATTCACCTGCTCGTCTCGTGGACTCGCCCCTGCGCAATTCGCGTTACGGCCGCGTCGGTGAGATTTATCGCATACGGAATATCGAGAGGCGAGGGTACTGGCAGTCCTTATTACAGCTTATTAAGAGGCAGTAAACTGCATATCCATGATCCAGGAACCGGTCACGAGCGAGAAGCAAGATCTCATCACCTGCCTCTCGTTCCGTCCTTCTTCCCTTCGTGCTATTCCTTCCTACCATCCTTTTTTCACTTCTTTAGACTCGGTTTCTTTTTTTCGCGGCGATTCGTGGTGGCGTAACTTCCCCAGAGACTACGAGCCACCGAGCTAAGTTACGCGCTATGCTGACACGTCAGAGGGATGAAAACCCAATCGCCAAGGTTCTTATAATTCACAATTACATTCTTTTCGTGAAGGGAAAAAGATATCGAAAGAATTCAAAAGATGAACAGATATTATGTCAAGAAGCTAAGATGATACAAGGTCGTAACTGTAAGATAACGTTGTCAACCACGAAACGATTCAACTCTCCAAATAAAAACAAATTAATTATTTTTAAGAAAACCACGGTTCTGGACGACAAAAATTCCATTCTTTGAAAGTATCAGGCTCCTCTCTTATGGAAACAATTTCGCTGATCCATGGATGATCGGATTTTCGCGAATATCGCTCCAACTTTGCCGTATAATCTGCCTTCGTGTATATTATATCTTCGATGATGTTCAGCTACCTTTCTCATCCTGTCGGATCCCGAACACCTACCCTCTTTTCTTCTTTGCCTCGTGCTCAACCGCTTCCTTTCTTCGTCCAACAAGCTACGTTTCCTCTTTGTCGTAAAAGATCTCGTTCCTGTTGGTCGACCGTGCCACGTTCAAATCACGGCCTTCGTCGAGGGGGAGGCGATTGCTTAACGACGCCAACCACCTGCCCCGGTGAAGAAGAACACGTGCTGCAGCTACGAGGCAGCTGCAACCGAAAGGACGAGACTCGTACACATACGCGACGGGACAGGCTTCCCCTGTTCCGGAGGTGTCGAGGTTGAGAGTGTTGAGCCTCGGCAATACAGTACAGACGCCGAGCTACGAGGATGAGCGCACTTAAAACCGCGCGTCATTGCTCGTTTCTCGAACCTTCGATCCGTCTCGAGAGTCCTCTCCCCTCCTCAGACAGTTCCACGAATTCGTTGCTTGTTTCGTTATTAGTAGCACTTCTTTGACGAGAGATCGTATCGTGGATGGAAAAGTAGAGAAAATGCAACGGGGATTTGGTTGGATTTCTGGGCTTACGATGTTCTGCAGAGTACTCCGATTAAAGCGATTACTGAAAATAGCTCCAACGTTTCCTAATCCCTGATTGCTATTCTAGTGAATTATAGAGGTGGTCTACGGATTACGAATTTTTATGCAAATTTATTGAATTAACAAGAAGAAAGAAGGAAATAGAACCTAACCAGAGATCTAGTTTACGTCCTCAATTTTAGAAGTAGTATGTTTTGAACGTTTTATATACGTTTCTTATTAACTGACGCATAAATACATATTACGGACCAAACAAGGAGATGTCAAATCAAAACGACAAACTTAGCATTTAAATGCTAGAATTCCCAGCTATAACGGACAACGCATTGGTCCTAATCTTGAATCTTCAAGAGAATCTTCAATGTAGAATGATCGCGTAATGGAAAAGCTTCGTGAATTTTAAGCAGAGCTAAAGAGATCCTCGAGAGTTGTGCAGTGGTAGTAGTATTTCCAGTTTGTTGCACAGATCTCGAAAAAGATTAGGAGAGGACAGCAACAGATGGCAGACGGGTCGCGTGTCTGATGCGAGATACGAGTTTTCTATTCCTTCGATTTTCTCTGCTACCTACCCTCGTCATGAAAATGGAAGTTCGTTTGTGTTGATACTCGAGAGAAGAGTCTGGTGGTCGGGAAACTTGGGCAACTACCATCCATCTTTTCCATTCCGCCACTTACCCTAACTTACGGTAAACGGAATTTTACACGAAGTGGAAAAATCTAGGTATACCCGGATCGTCTTTCGACGATAGTAAGATTTTTATTATTAGCAGTTGGAAACACTCGTGCAAAGGGTGACTTCGTTTCTCTGGGCTACAAACTGAATGAAACCAAGGATCGCGGCATCGGTTTCGCGTGATGCGGTCACCTGCAGCGAGGCACAGTGATAACGGTTCGCCTGACCCCGAGGCTGACGAAAACAGAAGCCTCATCGAGACGCGGAAGAAAGGATCGCCTTACGAGGATACGAGGGAGTGTTTAAAGCAGACGAAGACCTGTCAAATTGCAGCTGTCTCTGGGCACGTGGGTCGAACCGCTACCTGGACTATTCTATACACGCTCGGTCTTTCTTTCCAAGCTTTTCTCTTTGTGTTTCTTTCTTTTCACGCACAACGACTGTAGCCGTGGCCAAAAACCAACAAAGAGGTCTAGATTTCGAAACCAGATGCTCCAACTCCGCCGATGACAGACCAAATTATTCTTTTGAAACTTCTATTCGACAGTGACGCTCTAAACTTTCTTCGACTGGACCGAAAGTAGTAGGTAACATAAATCAAAGTTCTTAATTTAATATGAAAATTTAGGGTCGTTTTAGGAAAACTTAGGAACATTTTCTTTATCCTTGAAGATCCTTATGCGGATGCTAACATTCGTCGAGCATCTTGGTCCGACTTTTAGCGACACGCTAAAGCAAATTTTATCTTCATTTAGCCTGATGTTCCATTGGTACGATTCAATTCGATTAATCTTTTCATAGAGAGATTGCCGGAAAGCGCACGTTGGTTCTAAGAAATTTTTTTCGTTCTATCAACGAAATCGCAGGGAATTAGAACCGGATATAGCAATATCGAGGTACAGAAGCTCTGGTCGCTTAACAATGCTAAGAACAGTCGCACGGATGTGGATACAACGAAGCCCGCATACTAATAGACGCCGGAAGTCCTCAGACATTTGTCTATTTTATGGTGGATGTACCTCGTCATTTGGTATAACACGTTTCTACCTTTATTATGTCAAGGACTGAGCGATGTTATGAATACGGTGGCAGCTAACTTAACTAATGATCCATTATGAGCAGTACAACTTTATTCGAATACGATTAGGGGAAATAATTGCGTATGTTAATAAAAGAACGGCGAAGACAATACGAAGTCTAGGAAATATGATAATTTCGATCGACGATTCAATTTTATTTTACCAGGAATGAATTATTTTTAAGCGAGAATTACAGGATTGAATAAAAGATTGAATTAGATCGCAAGAGAAATTGTAAATTCGCGACTCGTAAAAAGGAATCATTTAGATTTCATAGGAAAATATTATTTTAAGAATAATTAAATTCTTATATTTTTATAGAAATGTTCGAAGCTGCATTCGCGCCACACGTATTTGAATTGCGAAAGTTTCGAGCGCGCTGAAGTGGCGCTCGTGGAAACTTTACTGGCGATGGATAAAACAGAGAACTGCATCGAGCCGGTAACATACTGGAGGAAGATAATTCGGTATACACGAACCAGGAAAATTCGAGTTTGAAATATCAGATCGCGCTAGAGCGAGCTAATAAAAGATAGATATGAAATAAAATAATTAACGTCGTATAAAATAATTAACGTCGTATAAAATAATGAACGGTCGTAGTTTAACAATTAATCGATCAAAATAAATACGTCGTTTTATCGTGATATATTCGAGGGAATGTAAGATGCTCGCAGTATTTTAATTTGTAAAGTTCATTTAATAAAGCGACACGATAAAAATGAGTAATAACGACAGAAGATTAGTCGTCTCTCGACGAGAGAAGCAACAACAATGATATGTGGCACATTACAATTAAGCATTGTGTTCACTATGGAGAGGACAAATTAACATCGTTGTAGTTTCATCTGCATTCTCGGAATCCAATTGTGCAATTCGCCGCTCTAGAGGGAAATCTTATACGTGACGTGCAACAGAATCATAAAACGAGAGATACAACGTACACGCACGCGTGCATTGACGATTGTCTACTGTACACTCGGTTTAACAATCTTTGCTGTTCCAATTTACCGAGCAAAAATATGTACGTGGTCTCGAGATACGCGATACTCTCAGAGATATGTCTCCACAAAAATTTCCAAATAAATTAAAAAAAAAAAAACTAGAAAGATCGTTATCTATTCGAAAGACTAACGATGTATCAAATACATGATAATTTATTCAAAACAGTCGAGAAAGAATAATTAACCAAAAAGAGGATCGCTATACAGTTAACAGTTTTATATGATAATGATAAAGATCGCTGTTAACATAAACATTAAAAAAATGTACAGATATCTAAAAAAAAGGTACGTATAGAAATGGATTGCGACAAAAGTGACAAACAAGTGGCAAACGAATCGAAACACGATATCGAGTCACTCGATTCATTAATCGATGAAACCGGTATTCAGGCAATTTGAAAAAATATCGGACAAAAGGTCTTGCCTGCCTGGTTTTCAACGATCGAACCGGCAAACGTACTCGAATATTTGCGAGTAGCTTGTGCCGGGGTCACCGACCATGCTGCAACGTTATCCATTCCGCGTTGCCAGGTTATCGATCTGTGCAGAGGCGCCTTGACCGACCTCCGATGCACCGCCAAGTGCAAGTGCAAAAGCTCTCTCACCTTTCCGCTCTCGGACAGGAAGGATCCGGCGCGCGCATCGCGCTAGACAGATAATCGAACACCTTCCCGTACTCGTACAAGCACGCGAACCATTGTTGCACACGCAACGCTATACTTTTGTCATGGTTAACGCTACAGTTGATCAAACTTATCGAAACGAAAGATTCCAAACGTTATCCTTTGCCATCAAATTTGTTATTTCGTAGGAATACCTAATCTTGGCAAGCTCGACCTACGTACGTCGCCTGTCAGATTTCTGAAATATTCTAGAAATAAATATGTTGCATTCTCCTTTCGTTGCATTCTTTGTCAATGTCGAGTCAGAAAGTTCTACGTTCTACGTCGAATTTCAAAGGAAATATTTCTACGGACACAGGATCACAGGATTCTCTGGGACAAAGGTTGAAGTGGTAGTCTCGATCATGTCGACCATCGAAGCGTAGAAATAATACGAAGTCAAACAAACTGGACAGAATCGATTAAATCGACGTTTTTTCACATACTTTCCTATGCTTCCGATTTGATTATTTCTTTCGTTACGACGTCTTTCGATAACGTTGCTTCTATTGTCTAAACTTTCACCGATATTCGGTCGTCGCTCACGATTAACCATAATACTATTGCTGTCTATTGTTTCATAATTATACGGATATGAATTATGCCTTCTAGTATAGCATTCTAATAAGCGTAGGAGTAAAAGCAAAACGATTAATTATTAACGCTTCAATTATTCGTAGAAAACTTATGATCGTACGTGTATAGAATTCTAATCTTGCTAATATCCTAATGATAGCCTGAGAGGTTAACACACATGTTGATGTAATTAGGAAAGCATCGAACCTGCTAATATCGAAACTAAACGGTTAATTGTACCTATATGTATGCCACGTTATATCGTTCTATTACGTTTCATTGTCGTTTTATCTATCGAACTAATCCCATTCTATCAGAAGCTACTCAAAACGACTGTTCGTTTACTGCTACGTACAAACACCTGAACCATTCCAGCGTCCGGTTTTGATAAACAGCAACGAGACTTATGAAACCACTCGATAATGACACTGGAACTTACGACAATAGAAATAATAAAGAGAATCGAATAACCCGTTTGAAAATAAAGAAAATTCCAATTAGCCGACGCTAGGCGATAGACCGATGAACTCCATTTCGATATAATCGAGTAGGAAGTGTGGATAAGCGATACTTAACACGTAGCTATCGATTTTCCGTGGCGCGGTTTGAAACAGCGGCACCAAGTGCAAGTGCAAGTGCAAGTGCAAGAACTCTTTCGGTCGTTGGCCGCGACTTCAACACGTTTAATCTATCTTCTGCTGCACGAGTGAACTGCTCTTCGTGCTCTCGTATCTATCGCTCGTCGTCGCTAAGATACGCTCGAGCAACCTCACTCGAAAACCGTTGCTATTCTAACGAGCAACGCAATTTTCACGCGTCGTTTATGAACCAACAACCTCGATTTCCACTTTCCGAGCTTCCCATTATTATTTTCCAGCTAATCGCCTGACTCGCATCCACTCGTACAGATATTACACTATTTCATTATCGAAGTGTAACAATTCGAAGATAGCAAGAGGAACGAGAAGCGAACTTTTCAACGGATTAATTGTCTTCTCGGTGAAACGGAGAACAACCTCTCCGATTTTATCAAAAAGCAATAGAGAAACTTCATCGAGGTTTCGTAGAAAATAATGTTCGACAAACTGCAGACCACTCCTGTCCAATTAACGGTGCAAACGATCGTCGCAGGACCGGAACCTGGAGACGGAAAGCCGCTGGAAATTCCGTGGTCGAACGGACAAAGTTCGAATCGCAATCGTTCAGCCGCGTCAATTGTCGACAATTTGTCGCTTTGCGGCTGCTATTGTAGTCTCGCGATGCCCGGCCATGCTATCGAGCAACGCGATGAAAATCGATTCGTTACGCTGAACGAGCAGATTGAAATCTCGTTTTCATTGTACGTAAGATTTATACGCACACGGACAATCCGACCCGTAAACTTCGATTCGAATCGACGAAAATTCATGCGATTCAACGACGAAACCGGACGAATGAAAGGACCAGTGAAATTGCATCGTTCGAAAACCGAGCCTTCCGCAGAACTCGAAACACCAACAACGAAATCTTGCTTTTCGTGCGGACGAACGCCTACCGACGAATTATTTAGAATTCAGATTACGCGTGAATCGACGCCGATCGAGCGACGTGATACTACAACTGGAACCGTTCCAGCTGAACGTAAATTATCTTACGAATAAATCAATTACGAACAAATAAATAGTTTGTTATTCTTGCTATAAATTAATTATAGGATAAGAACTATTTTTTAGAGGAAGCTTCTTCGTTAGTCGCAAACAGTTAAAGCCGAATATCGTTACTGGTTCGATAAATGTAATTTAATAATTGGATGGCAATTAACGTAGTCAGCTATGATAAAGCGAAATGATAAAAGGCAAAGTTCGCTTAAAAACTTACCGCAGTCAGGCTGTCCAACTCGCCGAGCCATTCGTTCAAGAGTTGTTCCGGGTCTGTCTCGTTGTCGCTGTCCTCGCCTTCCTCCTCGTAGCGCTCCATGATGTACGCCGTCCTTAATCCAGCTTACAACCGTAGTCTACGCGATTCTCCTTATCCTCTGTAAATACACGAACGCGACACATTGATTCATCTCATTAAATACGCAACATCCATTGGCATAATTATACGAAAGATACGATGGCAAACGTACGACCTTCGATGCGGTGGCAAATTTTAAATCTCTCGAATGACGAATTTTACTAAATAGTATGATAGATGCATTAAAGACCTCGAGGGATTTATTACCGTTATTATAAACGTTCGTCTTACAATAGCAGATAATTTCATCGTGGCGTAATTTTTAATCAAAGTAGAATTTTCAATCGCAAATAATCGTATCGTAAAGGCACGTTTCCAAACTCTAAAGCGGCAGAAAATAAATCGCACGTTTTAACCGATTTCTACTTAACTTGGCTGTATGCGAGAGCCCACTAACCCTTTCTACCAAACCAACTCTTTGCCAACTTCGGTCTCTTAAAAAACAGCCTACACTTGCACAATAAACTTGAAACGGCGTGGACAATAGACGAAACGAATTTGCCGTGGCGTCGGGGAGACGCGACGCGACACTCGAAATGGAATTCGAACCCCTGATTCGCACACCCCTTGGAAATCCCTGCTAATGGGCACCGGTAAACGTTTCAGAAGCCTTCCCTTCTCGGACTCGCAGTCTCATCGACACAAATTGCGCCGATGAGTGACAGCCGTCCGACGAGTTCGCGTGCGACTCGCGTCGAAATAGCGTCGCGCCTTTCTACGACGCGCGTCGACCCGCTGGATGCATTATGAAACGCACGAAAGAAACCAACAGGCTTGACACTGACATCCCACAGGCGGAGTTCACGTCTTCCACGCACGATTTACCCGCGACGTTGTTGCGACAGCGAGCTCGACCTGTTCGAGGGCACGATTAATCGATGATAATTATGCCTGCCAGTTGGCGCGACTGCTTCCGACTTTTGCGAGCCTCGTAATTGCGTTAGAAACGATCGGGAGGAGACCGAGCTCGAGTTTATGCCGGCTATCGAATTTATAGATGCGATTGTATGCGTGATTTGGTACAGATAGCGGTTTCCTGCGAAGTAATTTCGAAATAGAAATAATTTTCGAAAAATGTACTCTAGCGACTGAGAAAGCGATCCTTTGGCGATTTGCAAAAGTGAAATTTCTACGATCGACATCTCGGTTCGACTATTTTGCAAATAATTTACGAACGTTCTACGAATAAATTGCGATATGTCGATACCGTGCTAAAGTTTGTGTCAAATATTTTCTCGTTCGTAAACAGCGAAGGAAACCGATAGACGCGAAACGCGGAGCAAAGGCCGGAGGAAAGAGCGTCGAAGACGTCGTCGGCGTGATACGCGCGCAGTGACGAGAACTCGTGTCCCACTTTAGGACGAGCCGAGTATGAAAAATGAAATACGAACGACTGACCAGAAAAGCCGGTAGTGAAGGCACGAACGCGTGACGCCGACATACGCCTACCAAGGCGAGCGCAAACATTGAAAAAACAGGTTGTGGCGCCCAGAAGAGGAGTGTGACGCACTCGTCGCTCGTTAGTCACCGTCTTCCTGGGGCACGATCGTCCAAAGAACTTCACTAAAAAGTTTTTGAACTCCGGCCAAGTGGTTCATTGCCAAACTTAGCTCGTTGTGAACGGACGTTGTTGAACGAACCAGCCACCGTGGATCGTGCTTCTCCATTTTGCTTGCTTTCACTGGCAAAATCACGAGCCAGAATGTTGTTGAAAATGTGAACTTCGTAGCTGCAGAGATCGACCTACTTGATCGAGAATGGAAAATTTTAGAGAGAGATCTCTCTATGGGAAACAGTCGCAAGTTCCAAAGAAGAGTAGAAAATCCGGCAGCCTTTCGAACGAAAGAGAAAAGAAATAGGTCGATATTAAAATTGTCTTTCGTAAGAAATATCGTTAGACACCGTCGAAAAGAAACTGTACAATAAAATATCGTTGGAAGTTATAAATGGAACGGTTAAACTTGCGACGACTGTGATGTTATAACGAGACTTTTTATTATGGAACGGGCAACGATGGATCACTGTGACACACGTGAAAAACGACTGACGTCAAAAATATGTAAATCAGCTTCTGCAGAGAAAATATACGTGTATCGTTGCGTCATGGTATATGAAGCCATAAGTGATCACAATCTATGTAGAATAATCTCGTACTATGTCGCGTTTAAGAGGCTGTGACTCGCAACATGTTTTCAAAAGTATGATACACAATGGTTTTTCAGTGTAATCTTCTCTGCAGTGTCGCCCTCGCACGCGGATGAATCTTTCGTTACATTCTACAAAAATACCAAACAACGACTTAACATCGCATTAATTTCCACAATGGTTTGTTCTGGCGTAGGCTGCGCCTGCTATTTTGCTGCTTAAATCGAGCTTCAATCTTCTAGAAACGCAATATCTCTCGATCAAAAATTGCTTATTCAAGGAATACGAGAAACTCAAGGAATACAAAGAGTTCAAGGAATACAACTCCACGTTTTTATTTCTCTATGTCGCAGAACATAACGCTGAAAAATACATAATTCAAAGAGAGAAACGAGCTTTTATCCGTATATTTTACGAAGAAAAAACATGCAAATCGCCCATAGAGTTTGTACAAAAAATAGAGAAATTACAGAGGCGACTCACGATCTATGAATTCACGACCAAGAAAACGGAAAGTTGTGTACGAAAATTCAAAGAGTCCGTCTGCGATTTTCCTAAACAATATCAAGCTGTTCTTAAAAGAAAAAGAAAAAAGAAAGAATAGAACGAGGCAAGAGAAATTGAAACGGCGGTGGTTGCTAGCCAGAAACACACGCGAAAGGGTTGAACGCTTTCGTCGGACGGGTTTTCAACGAATTTCCCGGCAACGCCGTTGCAAATAACGCGTTTTACCGGGACGAACGAAAGGCAACACGAGCCGGTGTTGGTGTCTCGTGACTTCGCGGTTCGCGCGTGATAATAAACACCGGAAGCGGCGAGGAAAAATGCCAGCAGCGAAAAAAACTTTCTTCTGTGGAGGATCAAAGTGCAGCTCGTTGCGAACGAACGTGCAATCTCGGGGGGAAAACTCAAAGCGGTAGTCGTCGACGTGTTCGTACGTACGGGAAACTGCATACTGACGTTACCCATTTCCCCGAAAAATATACATACAAAAAGATATATATACAAAATGCAGACTGTTTTGTTCCTCGTTTCGACCGTCATATCCTCAACTGCGTATAAATGGCAGAGTTATTTTAAAAACATGTTTTTCAAGCGAAAACGTGGGACGAGATTCGCCGGAATTGAAAAAGAAACGAAAATACGTGTCAGATATAATAGAATGTCTCGTAAAAATAGATTCCTGGACGACATTTTCTCGGTCAGATAGTCGTTTTAAAACGATGTGCGCCATTCGAACTGTCGAGAGACGCTGTCGATAAAATGCAATGATATTATCTTTGACCATTGTTGTAAATTGGAACGACGATCGCAAACCAGCGACAGCAATCACCTTTTCGTTGCACGTGTTGCGTGGAAAGCGACGAGGCGAGGGTTTGTTTTTCGCCGTTCTTGCGCCTCTAAACGACCACTTCAGACATCGATCGAAACGCCGGCACACGTCGTTAGCCACAAAGTGACACCGTGTGACGAGCAACTCGCTACTCGAAACTGCCGCAACCCTGTTTAATCTTTAATTGGTGACGCGTGTTATATTTCGAATGGACGTACGTGTTTGCCGGATTGTCGTGGTTTTCAATAATTTTAACCATTTTTATCACTAAAAAGAGCCAATTTGCCACCCAATTGACAGACTACGCAACATTATTGCGACAGGTTCGTCAATGATATTTATCCACGTCGAATATCGATCATTGTTATCCCACAATTCCAAATTTACAATAAATATATAGCCAAGTAACGACACGTAAGTAAGTTCCAGCGGAAACTTCACCATCTCTCCCCATAAATTTCAACAATCAACGTTCACCCACCACCGGTGAGGTCAGAGCTGACCATCGATATTTTTCGTTCGACGAGGCATAAATCTCGACCAAACCAACCGACGCGACAGTGAAAAGGAACAACGCGGTTCCCGTGTGCGTGTAGCGGAGAGTATGCAAAGTTTGCGCGGAATAGCGGCGAATTAACCGCAGAAATCGATTTACTTCGGGCGGGGTTAAGTAACATTTTATGTAGCCGCGTACGAGGATCGAAGCGGGCTGCGTATACCTCGGCTGTAAATCAAGCCGAAGAAAGCCTACACACCAGCCAGCGGCCACACGAACACTCGACCTATAACTAATGAACGATTAACAGTGTCGTGATATAAATTCTTATTTTTGCGGAGGACGCGCCTCGCCGCTCTATCCATTGACACATACATCGAACTGTCTTTGAATTCAGATCTGCACAGCTCCTTTGGTAATCGACGCCAGGCCGTTAATACGCGTTTGCTCTCTCGTTTGCATACGTTCAGGCGTACACATATGGCGGTAGTCTGTATCGTCGTGTGAAAGTTACACACGATGCGGTTTTACATACATCGAAATGGCAATTTTGCTACGTAGGCAGAGAAAGGTTTGTGGATGGAAAGATCGAGTTTGAAATAAGAACGTTTCGTTTGGCAAATGGTTTGATCCTCTACTTGCACGATGATCCGACTAATTCTTCGTTTCGCGAATCGTTCGGTTCCATTGCGTTTTCAATTTCGTCAAGATTTCGCGAATACCGAACGGACAAAAGAGAAAGCAGCGAGAGGCAGTTTACGGACATTAAATTCCCTTTTGCCTGACTAAAATCCAAGCCGTCTCGTTACTGAATATTCTATTCGCTACACACCCCAACGGCAGAAACAATTTTGCACGCGCCAATTCCTTTTCGTCGGGCCGAAAACTCGGCTGGAGCTGTGGCGCGAACGTTTCAATGGGTCAGATTCACGAAAAACTGTTCGACCGAGCCGGAATTTATTGGATTTCACTGCGCCGTTCCGCAATTACTTCGAATACCACGGACGATCCACGTCTATGGAATTCGCTTGCGACGCGAATGATAAATGGATCTGACGCAATTCACGAAGACGATTCGCGGTCATTGGGATTCCGGCCTCGTTGCCTTCTCCACTGCCAGCAAGCGGTTGCTTTTGTCTCTGAAATTTTCCGCGTTACGTAAACAAAACTGTTAAGAGGACAATCGTCTGCGAATTTCAATTGGTCGTCGATATTCAGCATAATTGTTGTCTGTTATACGCCTGTTATACGTTTTCATTTATCGAGCTCTTTAACTCGGATATCGATCATCCGCGCTTTCGTATACGACAGTTACTGGATATCTGACAATATTAGCAAGTCGATAACTTTCCAGTTGCGAATAAAGCTTTGTCGCGTAAACAGCTTTCACGATTTTACGAGTTACGAGATAAAAACATCGATATATTACGGTAACACTCGGTTTATATAAAAATTTGTCGCAAGACAAATCGAATCGAATTAAACGCCGCTAGAAAGATATAAATTCGTGGTCACATTTCTCTTTTGTGTTTCTGTTGAATCCGTTGAATGAATCATGCGATTGAGCAATGTAAATAGTCTACGTATGTCTACATACGGCATAATGAACGTTCGAAGTGACGGTAACATTAAATCATCGAGAAGTCAACGAGGCCTTGCAACGAACAGTTTTATGTAATACCGCTTAGAAAGAAAACCAGAGATGACTCGTTTTCTTACGCATATCTGCGAGTATGTCATCGGTAAATATACGTGCATCGACGCTTTTAAAGCGAAACTGTCCTCGCAGTGTTTTTTATGTTTTGTACCGATAGAAGCGTTGATTAGCGAATAAACGATGAAATTGCAGTCTCTTTCAACGCGTTTGGACGACAGCCACGATATCGGTTACAGATGCGTTGCGTTTTATCAATTGCGATTGAAAATTGCGATTGAAAATATTTGGTCAGAATTTTCTATAAATCGTTTGATTAAGAAAATAGCTATTACCAGTAAATCCATGTTAATTAGTCAAATTCCATTTTAACATTTTGTAGCCATATCTACGATCATTTCGTACGAATATTTTCCGTGTTATTACGTTACGAAGAATATCGACGACAAAGTGTAATAACAGCTCGATCAGAGCGAGACAATTTATAAACCGACGGAAAATTCAATTTAGCGCGTCAATGATCGTTCATAGTGATCGACATCAACCGACAATGTTCACCAGGCATGAAAGCCTTCGTGCGGCCGACTTTTCCCTTTCGATCTGTTCACTGAATATTTTATTGCGCAACGTTTAAACATAACGATGATAACAATGCATAATAAAAAGTACAATCCAAGCGTAAAACGTTAGTCGGATGAAATAAAAAAGAAAAAAAAAAAAAAGATCGAAACGGTCGTTATTGCTAAAACGAATCTATTCAATCGATAAAATTCGTATCAAAGTGGACGAAAAAAAGTCCTCGTGACTTTATGCTATCAAATATTCTGTGCAACGTTGCGTCGTTGAATATTCGATGGTATCCGTGATAACATCGTCGTATTTCAAGCGAGTCTACATGAGAGCCATAAATAACCGAAGTACGACCATCCTGAAGCAAATTGCAAGTTGTAGCAAAATTTAATTTACAGGTTATATATCACCAACGAGCTACAGATACAAGCTTGTTAGCTTTCTTTTCTTTATCAAAAAGAACAAAATGGAAAAATTACACGACGATTACACGATAAATTGCCAAGGAACATCTAATTCGATTAATAATTTAAACATAACGAATACGCGTGCAACGTACGGCTATGTACCATCGTTTAAACTTTTAATAAATTTCGTCCGTGATCGTTGATTAAAGGACGAGCTTCATCGTTGATGGAAATGCGGAGGATAAAAAGTCCTTTTATATTTCATTTAATTTTTATATCGGTATTTCGATGGTTCGAGCGAATACGCACGATATCCATAACGTTGAACGATTCGAACGCTACAATTGCACGACGTTTGCCACGGAAACCAGCGGAATCGGCGAAATATCAAATTTACTCGGCACGTTTCAATTAATGGAAACGCGTAATCGGCACAATTAGGCACGGGTTCTGCACACGCGAAGTAACACCACGTCTCAGCGTCTCGAGAAAAATGAACTTGTTACTAATTCCACGGACGGCGCTCTCTCGACGAAGGCAACTCTATTTCGCGCACGTACGCGGTCAGAAACCGGCCGTTTAGATTCTGCACGATCGCCGACTGCAGCTGGATCCTGTCGGTCCCATTAATTCGACTCGCGTCACACAGTTCGACCAACGCCACGCACGCGTGTACGCCAATTACCATCTCGATACCATCATGGGAAAACAATGAAGCGGTCCCTTTCGTTCCAGTCTACCATCATCGTGGTACGTTGCAACAGTATGGCTTGGTTCAGTAGTTGAATCAGAAACTGGTTCAGGGTTGTCGATCGATGAGTTAACTGCCTCTGCTAGTGTATGAATTTTTTACACGCTTCGAGTATTTGTCATCGATCCTGTCGAGAATGTGGTAGGTAAGGCTCGTGTAAAATGGTATCATTCTCGTTTTAAGACGATTATTTTTACGCTAGAAATATCGACGACTAAGTGACTATGTTTGTAGCAAAGGTAGACGGAGAAATACGTAATACGCAATTTCTAAACAAATCTAGATGAATTATCGATATATCGAAAAAAGAAAGAAACAAGCGAAATCTACTGATCAAATTTCTCAATGAACTTAATACGCGTGTGTATATGAAGAAAATTTATTTTCTAATTACGACAGATATTGATATGATATTCCATTCGAAGGTATAGGAAAGTGACAAATGCGAATGGTGGATTATCAATCGATTATCAATCAATTTCTAAACGCAACTTCGCGCACCTTGTCGTCAAATGAATGCTGTTGCGTTCCACGGGAGTAGAAGTGCATCGCAGGACGATGATAATTACCATCGACGACTAGTAGAGTGAGAGGAACGAGTTTATTTCAAGTTATCGTAGGTGTCCTTGCAAGGGTTTATCGCGACCCGATGTCATAGAACGGATGCACGGGGTCATCGGTAATTTTATCGACGCGACGGAATAATTAACGCGTGCACCAACCAAACATGCAAACTTTACGACACTGAATAGGTAATGCTTGTCGAATCGTCTCTTTTTTACCAGTGGCTGTTTTCTTTTTTTTTTTTTTTATCTTTTAGTTTGTGGTCACAGAATATATAGAGACAGTTGCCTCGAGTCTTGAATAATAAAACCAAAGCAGAATAATTCAGGTAGCTTACTTTTTGTACGTTAAAATTGACGATACGTGCGCTTAGAATCCTGCGTACTCTTTTTATTATCGATTTGGACGGAATTTAAAAAATGTACTTGCTGTTGCGTTAGCTTTATATCAAATTTATTGTCCGATGATAATCGTTTCACCTAATGTGGATTCTGATCTTGTAATAAAATAGTTTGGCTTCGATAGATCTATGTCATTGAATTATATGCTCGCGTTCAGATGGAATACGAAGCTTGCTTCGATTCCGCAATGACGGCATACCTGTTCTAGAATTAATTAAACGACGAGTACTATATTAGAGTCGCTGCCCTTGTTCCGGAATTAACCCAGTTATGCGCAAAGAATTTTCACAAAAAGTCGTTTCGATGGATGGCATTGAGTCGGTTGTACCGCTCGCCATGAAAACAGGAAGCGATCGGAGAGCAGAGAAAGGAAAGAATGCGCTCACGGTACAGCCGGTTTGCGCGTCCTTGCAAGGTTTTGTCGTGGAACCATTCGATGAAGTGTGCGAAACATAGATGCACGGAACATAGACCGAGATATCGATTGCTCGATTAATAATGTAACGACCTAGCAGGGGTGGCTTGCTTCTCGCGCCGACTATGTACGTAGCACACGTTTCATTACGTAACGCGCACTCGTCTTTCGAACTAACTGCAATAAATAGAATTCTTTGAAACTGTCGAAGGATATCGATATCCAAGAAAATTCTGAAGATCGAACGTTAAAGAATAATTATTCAGATTAGCGTGTACATATATGAGAGATTTGATAAATCAGATTTGAAAATTGCTGTATTTCAGAGTCGTTTCGAGAGTCAAACGTGTTATCGTACAAAAATTACCTATAACAATTTGCACTACAACGTTTTTAGAAATATTTTTAGATATTTTTCAAATATTGCGAACAATATTGTGAATGATTTACTAGAATTCGTCAACGTGTAAAACCATTGGAAACGCGAGTCTCGTGAATGTATTTATTTTTGAAGAATATCGCGGAAAACGTGTAAAGCAGTAAAAATGAAACATATACCGACGAACAGGATAGAGATGATGTTTTTTGATAGCTTATCAAAGTTATACGTAACGTCGTCCATCGAACGAAGTAGTGACGCTTCAAAGAAGAAAAATATCATACGCGGGGGATTAATTTAATGCGAGGGGTAGAAGCGTTTTGTGGTCGATGCGCCTTTCAGGTACATGTTATGAACAGCTTTCTGGTTGAAACATGCCTCCTAGGCATAACAGTGTTGAAATACAGTTTAATGGTTCCCTCTGTTGTTCTATGTAACGCTATAGTCTATGGTTTCGCTAATGGAAATGAAATACATCTTTCGATTACAATAATTCTCCAACAACTAAATTTCGCATAATCTATCGTTTATTCATTATGATAATAACGAGGATGATGAGAAACATAAAATAACAATAACGACTAAACTTTACCGATCGATCAAGATAATTTATTTCGTGTTTTAAAAAAAATGGATCTATAGATTCGAACGATGGTTGCAAGATTTCATACGATCACTTTTTAGCCAGCTGAACAAAGATATCTTTACGACGAAATAAAACAGCGTGTAGCTCGTTTATTCAAAGACAAAACTACGCATCGTTTCATTTTACGTAGCATAAAAACACAGACGCGTTATCGAGTTTTCTGTCCCATCCTCCCCGCGTATTTCGAATATATTTCAACGTAATGAATGGTATTTGCACCAAAATGAGATTTTCCACAGCTATTTTTGCCACGGTTCATGCCGAAATAAAACGCTTCAAGTGGTTCTTCAAATGTTCAAACACGCGTTTTATTATAAAAGCGATCCGCAGGAAAATTCTACCTGGTCGTTCCCTTTTTTAATAAAACATACGTCCTCGCGACGTAAAATTGCAAATAAAACACGCGAAACTTTTGCTCTCGTTCAACGCGACAATATCGAGTAAAGTTTCATTTTAATTTAGTTTAGCGTTTTTTCTTCAAAACGTATACTACACAACGACGCATAATATTTGTTCTTCCGTTCCCAGTCTCAAAACATTAATCCCATGGTTTTCGATGAATACGTCGTTTACAACATATACAATGTATTTAATGTTTCTTTTATTCCATGAGAAACAAAAGACAGATTTTATTTGAATGTCGAGTATGAACCACGCTCGATTCTAGATCGTTTCAGCAATATTATCTTCGCCATTACTCCGAATATCAATATACATATCGATTCCTTAATATTGCCAGTCGATCAAACTTTTACCATTCAAAGAAACAGAGTTGAAATTAGATGCTTTAAAATGCACTCGATAGATCGACGCATCTCCATCGTGGAAAATTAACTTTCCAAACAACACCGATGTTATAACGAACAATTACACCGGCAACTGTAATTTGTACATTAACGAACCCCAGTAGCGCGGGATCGTTTGTTAGACATGTGTTTTATCGCTGTTCGCGAAACCTGATCGTGCGTGAAGCCGCCAATTTGCAGGTATTCAGTGGCACGTGTCCCGTTTCAGCGAAGAGTTGCTAGCGAGAAATCGATCTGTCGAGGGAAAAACGCTCGAGACACCACGATCGTGGTCGAGTCGAGATTATCAGGTAAAATTCCACGAGATTCCGTCATTTTCGACGCTTTCATCGAGAAAATGGCCATCGTAACGCTTCGCGGTATCGAACCTCTGCCAGCGAAGAAAGAAAAAGAAACTTTTAACCGCCACTTTAATAAACTGCAAAAGCGATTACACAGAATAGAAAAGGAGAACGGTTCGCGCGGATGAATCGAGGATACGGTTGATCTAATAAATACCATAGAAAATCAAAAACCAATGATTTCTCCCGTGACCGAGTCTCCGAGCAGAGAGTAGCAAACAGATCGGTTTCGATCTTCCGGCCGCGTTTCTAACGTGTAGTGCAGACCGCAAACTCGAAATCCATCGATGCCGGATCAACGAGACCGACAGCGTGGATTGCTATTAACGTCGAGCTCGCTTTGACGAGTACTTGCCTGTAATGGACACAAGATCGAGAGATACTTAAGCGGAGCTGCAATCCGAAGATTAGACCGGACAACGTCCTTCAAGTTTGCCGTGGTAAACCGGGTGCAGTTGGTGGTGTTCCAAGAAGACAAGTATCTTGCGTTAAAGATTAGCCGAAAATGTGCAAACTGTACATTTAAAATCGCATTGGAAACTGAAGATAGAATCTCGGAGACGTAAGAAGTTCGAAAATCTGGAAGAGATCGAAAGTAGAAAAAAAGATACTGTATAATTCCTTGGATGTCTGATGCAGAATCGAACCTCGTCGAAGCGTTCCTCCTCGACAACGATGTTTACAACAACTCCACTTCCTTAAATCGTCATATTTGCGATACGTTCCGCAATCCTAGCGAGGTAATCCGACTCTGATGCCAACGAATTGACGCGAAATCGATCGAAGAATGCATACGTCGGCGCGTGTACGTGCACCGACGCTTGCGTTCGCCCGACAAATACAGTCAGCTGGTATCGATTCCTATCGATCTTAGCATTCGCGTATGTACACCACGCGTGCATTTACGAACCATGTAGATTGAATTGCACGCACGCTGTGCTGGCATCGATATTCTCGGATACCGAATTCTTTTAAACGCGGTAATATTTTTTAACACTTTATCTTACTAAAAGATTTTGAAATTTTAGCAGAAACACTTTGCGTCTATTGGAAAAAAAGATGGAGAATCCACACAGTCTAATTTTCACATACGATATTCAAGTTGTTTTCGTGAATTTACAAAAATGTCCTTTTATTAAATACTTGATTTTTTATTTTGATTATGAGATATATTTTTTGGAAAATCTAGTTTACCACACAATTACGGCATTCTTCTCATACCGGAAGTCAAGATCTGTGAATCTTCGACCAAACCCACTTTACGAAGAATACCGTTTTATCGAGCGATCGTTGCTGCATTAAATCAATCTGGGTTACAACGATAACCTGGCTATTCAGAGCTTCGCCACAGCTGGACAACGTTATCGAGGAGCATCGAACGAGATACCGCGCAAACAAGCTGTCTGAATCGCGTCCAATAGGAGGATTTCGAGGCTGTTTGTCCTCGGTTTAACGGTACCCTACCTTGGAAAGGGAATGGGTGAATTACGAGAGGCGTCCCTTCGCGAGAACGTTCAAGGCGAGGGATGAAAGTGATACAAGAGCTTAGACTTCTTCGAGGATTACAGACTCGTGAAATATGGACGGAGGAACGGCGGAAGATGAAAAGTTTAATAATTATGGCATAATGCGATATAGATCGTAACATAGAGTTATCATCCGGTGAACGAGGGAATGAAATTATTGTACTTTGTAAGAGCGTCGTATAAATACTATAAATATACAATACATTTAATACAACGCTTCGACGATTGTAAAATTACAAAGAATAGAAAATTTGCACGAATAAATTCGAATATTTCAATGAAGCTATTTTTGTGTTTTCTTTCGGAAACAAACGATCTATCGCAAATACAATTTCATTAAATCTTGATTGCGTAAATTAAAAGGTATTTATTTCGAATGTGCTGTGATTCAATTTAAATCACGAAGTTTAAGAACGACAGATTAGATTTACAGCTCGATTACGATCAGGTTATCGCCGCTTTTAACTCTCCGATGGTGTTGCTGCATTATCCCTTAACCCTCTTAACCCTGTGCACAGTTATCGAGCCACCCCGGGCATCCCTCTTTCACGGTATTCAATTTCGTTTTAAGGATGAGTATCAAGTAAAAATTTCTGCAAGCTCCTCTTAGAGGACGGATATATTTCACCACATCAAAGAATCTTCAATTAATTCCTATACCGACTCAATTTATCGTCATAAGAGAATAAAATTCAGTAAAATGAAATACTCGTTCAAGATCGTTTTAATTTCGTCTTATTCTAATTTTAATTCGCCAATGCCATTTATATTGAATTCTCAATTATTAAAAAATACAACTAGCAAGATGTCAGTATAAAATAACGAGTATTTGACAATTTTATGACGAAGAAGATAAGCTAGAAAAATACAAGAACAACATGGGAAATAGGAAAACAGAGAAAGCAGACTCCAGAGCAGAAATCTGGGGAAAAATCCTTAGGAGAAGTGGAGAAAGAACTGCAGAGTTCTGAACTAATCTCGATACGTACTCGAGGGGATGCAACAACACCGACGAGCTGTTTCCTCGTCTCACGTAGTTTCTTCGTCTCGTGCAACGCCCTGAATCGATCGATCCTCACCTTAGTACGGTGCGATTTACTTTACCTCCCCTGGTGGAAGACCAACAAGGCGAGTCGCGGAGGAAAGACAGAAACATAGCGAAGAAAGAGACGAAAAATGTATCGAACTCGATTCCATTATCTTTCTCTGTCGGAGGGTGTTCGATGAGTCACGCGTGTGACAACTTTCTCGGGGAGAGAAGACTAACCCGCGGTCCACGACTTATCGTAAAGGTTCCGGGTGAAAGTTCTGCCCCGTGTAACACGACGAGAACGAGAACCGATGTTCTTGGTAGGTGGTTATAACGGTACGCTGTTCGGTAAGCTTCGATTTTACGAGACTCCGCCTCGAATTAATTTATTTTTTGTAATCTCTTCCGACGCGCGGCGAGCATCACCACGCGGGCGCCGTAAGAGAATTTCCAGCGAAACAAAAGTTCAAAGTAAAGTCAGGAAGAACGAGAAAGGATTATGTGATTTTTCTGAAGCTCGAGCGAACACGTAAGAATCTTTCAATTTATAGTTTACGCGTGGGTGAAAGATTACGCGATATTTTGAACGGGAGAATTAAAACATGAATTTATATTATTCCAGAATGGATACTATCGTACAATAGCGAAGAAGGATTATGACTATCCCATAGGATTCGAGCACAAAAACAGAATCCATTTAATAAACTCTGGCGCAGTTATTCAATTCAAACGGCTCTTCAAACAGATCATTGTCATTTCGTATTCCGAATAAAATATTCCGTTATTTCAATTTCATACGTTACAACCATTCCTATTCATCCTCTATCCGATATCGCACAATTTCTCCATATCGACACGCGCGGTAGATCCCACTACCTCGCCATAAATACGAACGCGTTAATAAAAACGATTCCGGTCTTTGATATCTCTACAGCTTGAAATACCATCTCTCTGTATCGTGATTTCGGATCTGCCCACGTGGCGAATGTCAATGTCTCGACAAGTAGCAACGACGACTTGATTCGTAGCTCGTCGGACGAGTCTCGCTAAAAGTAAACGATGAAAAGCAACCGGGGCCATTTCATAGAGCCATTTCTGACCGAGATGCGACGATGCGGCGCGCAAGAACGGTACTCGGACGAGTTGGCCGCTCAATAAACCGCGTACACTGTCGTTGCCCGTGGCAATACTAAATAATAATACGCCTGCGACTTGGCACCACCTTCGAGCAGCTACCGTACGACCGATCGAATGATTACCAACGAATTTACTCGAGACGACGTTGCCCTTTTACACGCGCCAATATTTGAATACTCGAGGAGAGCGCTATAACCGAATTTCCAAAGATTGAAAATCCCACTCAAAGGGAGCAGGTCTTGTAACGAGATTATAAACGATCCGGGTAATTTTGTCCATATTATTTTTGTCTATATTATTTGTTGTATAAGCAGGTACTTCGATTTTTATTTTAATAGACTATTTTAATGGACTATTCTACTGATTGCTAATCCTTCGATTTTTATAATGGATTCTTCAATAAAATAAGTATGGATCGGAGTACATTGATTTGGAGAGCTATAATTGTTTTAATTGATGGTATAATTAATTAATTTAATGGTTTCAAAAAACCCAAGTACCAACTCGTGCATATGCAATTCGTAGCACGTGAGCTGTGGCATTGTTACGTGAAATTCTTTGCCATCGACTAGCTAAAATATTTATGCACACGAGCCACGGTGTCGAGTTTTTACCAACGACCAACATACGGTATCGACTTTCTTCCACTCATCCGTTAGTGTCAATTCAGAATCTTCTAGCATCCATAACATCCGCGTTAGCGTCGTACGATTGTCGCACGATACACGAGCATCTGTCAACACGTCGCGAAAGCCAAGTCGCTACAAACACGACCGACCATCGATCTAAGAAGCGGCGTAGCCCTTTTACACGGTCATTTCGCAACGATTGAATGGGCCCTTTGAGAAGAAGACAGATCGACGGACGGCAAAGGGAGAATTCATGAGAAAAGATCGCCGTCTCTCAAGAAGAGAGACGTAATAGAAAAATTGTTATTTTTTAGATATTTTCAGTGAGATTAAGCTCCAACGTTCTGCGGCTCTTCTCGTTACTTGTTTTCAACAGAAATAGTCCCGTCGATCCGTCAATTACGAACCGGATGCGCCTGTGTCCTGTTTCGTCTTCGTTTTTTACGAGAACCGAGTATCCAACATCGGTGTCGCTCCATGCGGATCCTCCCTTACGCACGCCGGTCGCTGACTTTTACGTAGAAAAAAGAGCGAAGAGCAGCCGGGTTATGAATGGAAATATGTTAACGGTTCCAAACTTGGCATCGCCGCTCCGTCTGCTCTTTCAAGCAAGAGAGAACCTCTATCTCGTTCTTTATCTCGTTCACAGTAGCCGCTTTTACCGAGTTAGTCATTACAAAGGGAAACGAGTAATTTGAATAAATCAAACACGTTTAATCGTGTCGAGTTTATCCGATGATACGTATTACCTTTTGCGAACGAATTTGCGTGAAACATATTATTCAATTATCACACCTTAATTGCTATACCGGCGTACAATCCAAAATGCAAATCGATTACGACAAAGGGACAGCGACGATTTTTCTTTTCCAAGTAAACATTTCCGAATCTCGAATAAATCGATACTCTTCAAGCTCGCCATTTGAAATAATTACCAAACTACTTAATTACACAGCGATTAAACTTACCAAAGAATCATTCGATTAAACGATTATTTAAACTTCGCGAATTCTTTAAACAAATAGCTCGACGCTACGTTTTCCAATCTCTACGATCCTTCCCTTTCTCGCTTCCACAAGTCCCGTTATCTTTCATCCTTGTTTCAGCCGCGTGTACCTTATCGTTCTCTTTATTCTCGTATATTTTGCATTCCCGTGTTCCCCTCCCGTTCGTTTCCCGTTCCTTTCCATGTTTCTCCCCCGTCGATCTCGGTTATCGTGTATCGCCGCCTATTCGTTCGCCTGCTTTCTCTCTCGAGATCATCCTCCGTAGAGCGAGAACGTGGCGCGCATCTCGAAAGTGCGTAATATGGCGTTTCGAGGCGCCACAAAAGGAAGAACAGGCAGCTGGTGGCTGCGGTGAAACGAGACGAGCGCGACGACTCGCAGCAGGAGAAAACGAACCAACGAACGAACGAAAGGAAACGGATAGGGGAGCTTTCAGCTTACGCGTTCCAGCTACCTCGGTTTCAACCGCGTTCATACGCCGCTCCAATCGTCGCTGCTCTCTCGGCGAATCGAATTGATCGGCGAAATTGTTTTCCACGGAAACGAGTTTCCTGGATCGTCAGCTATTCTCAAAGACTAATTGCGACAATTAGTATCTGCTCGAGGATGTACACAGGCTCGAAAACGTATTGGTACAAGTGTAGACGATCTTTATGAGTGTACTATGCGTGTCGTATAAAGATTCGAAATTGTATCGGCACTTAAAATTAGCATTTTATAATTTACATTGTAATTTACGCGATGCTGTATAGAATAGTAAAACACCGTACGTAGAACGTCTTTATACGAACAAAATTTAGTGCGTAGTGAAATGAATCCACTTGGCTGATCATGTATAGCCGAATTCACTTGTTTGAGTCGAGTAAATTCCTATTACAATATAAATTCCAATAATACGAACCAATTGTTCTCTAAGACAGGTTCGTATAAACAGAAAAAATGCTATAAAAAATATTATATACGAACAATGTAATATTACGTATATTTATTCGCTAATATTAAAATCAAGTTACCTTCGTTCTTGAAATAATATTATTTTCCGTGTGTACTAACGAGTCGTAGTTAACGAACAAAAGACAAAAGGAAGATAAGGAAGAGAGATCGTTCTCTTCAAAAGCTGTTTGAAACAGCGTGGAAAAATCGTCGGTAAACTCGATGAAAATTTTCATTCATCGCGCCTCATTATTTTGACGCATCGTTGAACTCTTTCAAGTTCTCGTTTCGGTCACGTGCTCGTGAAATTCGTTCACTGCTCGACAAGATCAACCAGTCAATGGTCCACGTGTTTTTCGGCTGCAAGAACCATCGGCAGTTTCGTGTACAATCTCATTCAGCTTTGCTTTATTGATAAGCTGGCGGATCTAGTACGAATTCTTCGATGAATGCCTTGACTGTTCCATATAACGCGTACCAGCTCGAGATGACGTCAAATATCGTTGGGTACGTCGTTGTGTCGCATTCTTGTCGCGAGTGCACTTGAAAAGCTCTACGCAATCCTCGTATCCTGCTTTACCTATCGATCTCGCCATTAAACACGCAATTCTTGTCATTTCGAAAGAACGATTTGACAAAGTTACGTAATTGTATGGACAATATGCGTACGATACGATAAAGCGTATTATGCGAATGTATTTATCAGGGTTAATTAAGAAACGTCACGGAAGCATGACCGACTCACGGTCGCTGTAAGAGCTCAGGGAAGATCGGAAGTACTTCGCGGAGAAGACGCGTGGGAGTCGGCTGATTTTCACGTGAGTCATACGACATTGATCTGTGTGTCTGGCTGAAACGATTCTCGGGAGATTCGAAGATAGCGACAACCGCGAAACGCGATCAATCGAGAACGCGTTCCGAGTAATTCGCGGCGTTCTTGGCGCGCGATATTTTCTTCACGGTCGTGCAATAACACAATGGATTCGCAGGCGAATCAATCAACGTAGCTTGCCACGAAGGGGAGATGGTCGGTGCCTACCATGTTGCTGCATGAACTTAATTAAACTTAATAAAGATTACGGTAGCTCAGAATTGTTAATAAATGTCAGTTGTTAAGAGTAATGAGACTTACGACGGCGTATCTTTTTGGTTCAAATGAGTTGATATTTCGACCATTTTTCTTCGGGATAACGGTGTTTGACGTAAAATCAACGTATAAAAAAAGAAAAATACCAAGGAAATTCTTCTGCATGGACCGCGGACTAGAGGATTAAGGAGGGAAAAGGACATTATTACGGAAATTAAAACGAAAACGTATTGTATTCGAGAATTTATTCTAGTGATAAATCTTTTTTATTGACGAGATATTGTTCCGAAATAATTGCAAATTGTACTGACAGATGGTATAACGAAACTTCGTTTATTTCAGCGTATCGCTCGAAAGCTGTTAACGTTCGATAATGAAAAACGAGCGTCACTGGCGCGTATCGGCCTGATGTTTTAAAGTAATACTTACAGATAATGGTCGTTCACAAACATTTCCAGTTAACTGCTTCGTGGAAAAAATTTTGAAGTATGAAAGCATATTCGAGCACCACTCCGTACAAACGAAATTCATATTGTGGATTCACCACTTTACGAACGTAAAATATACAACACCTTTCGTAATCTTTTTATCCCGACGATCGGCTCGCGACATTACTTTATTCGAATACTAAATGTAGTCGATTAAAATAGAACACAGTTACGAATAGCAACGCGTTCGCGAATTTAAACTAACGTACGCAACCCGAGCAGCTTGTGAATGAACGATTACGATGGTACGTGGTCTAACCTTGCATACAATCGAGGTAGCTCATCGGTATCTTCTAGCTGAATGACTGAATTCTTTGTCCATGTGTTCGTTCTGGTTAATGAAGAATTTCTTAGAGAAGTTGCGATGGAATAGCGCGAACGGATAAAACTCCACGCCTTTATAATCTCGCCGACGATAAATTGCACCGTGAAACGAGCGAGTATCGATTGTCTTATACTCACCCACCCACCCGCAAACACACACACACACACAGATAAACACGCACACACACACACACACACACACGCACAGGACATTATCGGCAAGAAACTACAAGTTGCGACAGAAAATATTTTACGACGAGGAACAATCTCGATTTCATGAGAAAAGAAACTTAACGCGATAAAGATAATTTGCTTAGTATTTCGCTCAATCTTTCCGGCCAGAGTTCTGCGTTTCCGTTTCCCCGAACGGACTTGCGTAGAAGGAGGAACGAGAATTCGTCAATGAAGCGAGGACAGCACGCCAGACGAAAAACGAAAGAGCCGAGCAAGCGAGAAGGCCGGAACACGGGAATAGATGCGTCATACGTGGACTATCGTACTCGAGTACCGACAGTTTCCACTTCTAAATATAGGATTTCGATCGACTTACCACCGACTTGACGCCATGCGTCCGTTCGATATCCGGCCGTTCTTTCCATAGCTCTAACATCCATTACGATCATTGTTATACGATTTATATCCAATTTCAGAAAATGATTCAACTACTCGTACAGCGCATATCGTTCCGATTAATCCTATCGTTTGTATCGTGTGATTAGAGATTCGTACCGGTGTTTCTTAAGATATGGAAACACGCATCGAACATGGTAACGCCGCAAGGTGCATCGACCCTGAAATCAATATTTCTATTAGGCACTGTATCAACGTCTGCTTGCGGACGCGCGTTCGAAGTCCTTGTTTCTGCCGCCTCTCCGCTCGCCGATACACACCCCGATCGGCGGTGTTTCACACCTTGGTTTTCGCTTTGGACCGCGTTGCGTTCGCACGAATGCTCGTTGCGTGACGAGAGTTACCGTCGGGCTCTGAACGCGGCCACAAAGTCATGGTTGCGAGAGAAAATTCTTCGTCAGGCTAGACCGTTGACCCCTTCCCCGAGCACGCACGCAAAAGGGAACGATATTACGTATATCGAACGTTTAACGAACCGATCTAGATAGTCATACCTTTGGCTCGTACAGAACTTTGTTAATTACAAAACTTTCGATCTAACAGGTTATTTCGCTCCTAACTGCTAATCATTATTTTCCAAATCGTTCACTTTGAATTCTTTGCCATTTTATTACGCCTTATATCGAAGTATTAAACGAAACAGCCTAACTTTTCCGTCAGACGGCAAAGCGTTAGTCGACCGAACTATCGTAGAATATCGATTTACACAGGAAACGACTAAGAGTTGTTATAGAACGAAATACATACTTCGATTTACGGAGAATTAGAAATTCTTTCTTGATCGGCGTAAGACTTCCTCTCGGTTAAATGTGAAAGTTTGGAGGCTGAAGTTTCTCGGTAGGATTAATAGAACCGAAGTTTATTCCAGTTACCGAAGCAAGAACTTCCTAGTTTGAATCGTTGGTCGAAGAACAAGCAATTGCGTTGACTCTACGGTTTTCTATGGTTTCCTTGAAGTTGAACGAATCGCGAGCAGTCCTTTTGCAAAAGAAAAAAAAGAGGGAGAAAATATTTAAAGCGTATAGAATTTACAAGATCGACGGTATAAATTTAGAAACTTGTTCTATCCGCTAAATCGTAAAGTATTGTGTTGTCGAGACGAGAAAATAGAACGAAGTAAACGTAAAGTGGAAAGGGTAGAGATCAAGCGATACGATAGCCAAGAAATTTCATGGGGGATTATTGCCTTGAGTCCTCTGGCTGGCAATTGATTCAAGATAATCTACAATTACGCGTAATAGTTCCAAGCAAATACGTTGCAATTGAAGGTCTATTCACCGAATGTAGGTCACACATCGTCGTTTCCTGTGATCATCGGGTTACTCTCTTTCTACGTCTTTTCAGCCCCAAATAACGTAACAGTTAGAAAATCGACAAAAATAGGCTTTTATCGCGCATGGTCTTCGATTACTGCGTAGTCTCGAAATTTTCAGCGAAATCTACCATAAATAAAGCACCGTACGAAACAAACCGACCTGTCCACTTTCACTATCGACATATCTCTAGAAATTGAACAACGAGAACAAAAATCAGTCGATTCGAGAAATCGCGCCTCCGCAGTTTCGCAATGAGGAGACACGCGAGGTTCGATTCAATTCGCGTAATCTTTCCAATAGAAGATTCAAAAAAATGCGCGTATGCTTTACGCGTGTACAAACCGATCGATTTCTCGATCGCGTTATTCAAACACGAGCACTGTGAACGTAGCCCTGTGATCGGCCGTGAAACAGACTCGACTCGCCTCGATGATCCTTCTCGCTTCGTCGAAAACGCAACAACGCGCCGTGTGCTCGAAACTGTGTACCATTGCCGTACTGTGCACGTGTACACACAGATACGCAAAGTGCAGGAGAGATATCGGTGCCCCGGGGTAATCCCATCGACTACGTCACACTATTTCCGCGATATGCATACCTATATATCCACATTTCCCGTATACCTCTACACTGCACCGACGCATACAACGCGAGATGTATCCTGCACACACTGCGTGTATTACGCGTGTATATAAGTCAGTCTGTGTGCATTGCCGGTCTGCTTGTAACTTCGACCGATATGGACGGGTTGAAACAGGATTCACCGCGTTCTACCATGCACGTAATCATGAATCTTGCCCCTGGCTTCTCACTCGCTTTACTAGGCACCGCGCCGCTTCCGTGTCCCGCAACGATCAAATTCGAACGCGATCTTTAAGGCCGGGTTATAAAACGAGTTTCTTGAAATTGTAATACTACAACTTTGTAATTTCTAATTCACGACTTCCTCCGAGTTTGTACTTGTACGTTGTGCGTTAGAGCCTTCGGTATCCGAACTCGAACACCCTGATGTTCAAACGTTAGCAAACGCGTTAATCGCAAGAGACGAAAGCTTTATCGTCGATCGTGAAAGTTGGACGATGAATCGTGCTCTTGGGTCAAATATACATCGATCAGAGAAAATCAAATTCAACGAGTCAAAGTGATTAATCGATTCTGTTAACAGCAAGCATTAATGACACGGTACACGATATAGCGTGAAGGTAATGATGGATCAGCAAAACGAAGCGGAAAGACGGCACACGTGCTTTCTGCGAGCGGAAGTCGATTCGAACGTGCGGCGCGAACTCTCCCCCGTTGGCATCGCGAGCTAGCTGCCTGCTTACAAAGCGCAGAAAACGGACCCGAAGAGGCTCGATGTATGGATGTGAAAGGAATGGAGAAGCGCGAGTGAAACGGAAGAGTGAACTTTGCTTCCGGTTCGATCTACGAGACGACGCGACCATTTTATTCGATAAGTATCCCTTTCAAGCGTTGCGACACCTAACGAACCGTTTCGGTACGTATATACCGCTGTTTCAGTCAACAAAATAATCTGAAATCTAATCTTCCCAGATTTAACCATTCAGAATAACGACGATAACCTAATTCGAGGACTGTTTCTCGAACATCGTACGAAACTCGCTTCAACGAAGATTTTATGACTTTGTTAAAAGACGTTTTTCAGGCGTGTTATCTTCTTTGCAAGATTTAATGGTTTGATAATATCTCTTGCGAAAGAGAACGAGAACGATTATTTGAATTTATACAAAATTTATTAAAGTTATGGGCCACACGTATTCGCTATAGTTCCATGTTATATACATACATAAGTATCGTGATTGTAAGATTTGGTTTCTAATGACAGTCCAGTCACGACACGCTCAGGAAACAATCACGATACTTTCAAGCATTATTGAGTGCTCTGAAACGTGACAGAACGATGATGTAGTCCATTTAGGCAACACTAAACGGAGCACCGTTTGTAACGTGCTCGAGTCGTTATCGCTATAGCATTATCGTTAGAGCAAATCCAAGAAAAATCATATTACGTCGAAGCAAACATGCAATTAACTTTATCTTAATCTTTCGATTTAAATTCCTACAAAATATAAATCATTCTACAGCTATGCAGTATCGCTGTATGGTATAGCAATTTTTCGTACGCAAATTGCTTCTGTTACGATAAAAAAAGAAAGAAAAAAAAACGAAAAAAGCGACAAACAATGTAGCAGACAAAATATTAAATTTGTACGTCTGCGTTATCTTAAACCGCACTGCCTGTTCGTATGAAACATTAGCGATGCAAGAGAGGTTATTTGAGCTGTAACTTATCGCATAATTTAACCCATTAACGCGTAGCTTTACGATGTATGCAGATACGAATCATGTACTTACAGCATCGTACAACTTTGTAAGTGTGAACTGTTAATTCTAATTCCGATTGTAAATACTCCATAATTTATACTATCCTCCAACGGTATTACATCTTGTATTATAAACTTAAATATATAGATTTCTTTAACTAAATATGTAGAAAACTTAGAAGTCGCTACGTTAATAATGATCCTTATAAATCCGCAAAATTTCTATGAAAAATCACGAGTTAACCATTTTGACTAATCGAATCGTAAAGTTGATAGTAAACGGTTAAAAACGCAAGACACGAGATATAAATGGAGGAAAGAGGCGCGTTCGCAGAATCGAATCGTCGAGTCATTCTTCGAATCTTTGTGTTCCAACTTGGAAACGCGAGATGCCTTCTTTTAATCTCAATCAATGTTTGGTAACATTCCTGACCATATTTGGCTACCACCGTGGCCCGTTTATGGGGTCCCATGGCGCAAGAAACCCGCGCCTCCGAGCGTATTCTCGTAGACGACCCCGTGACCAGCTTTTTTCCCAAAGATATATCGCGTCAGATTATTCCCATACGCGACGAGGAATCTCGAAGCGTACACCGAACGGCCAACGATATCGATTCAATGAATTACAATGGCGAAACGGCCCTCCTGATAAGACTCGGCATCCACTGGACTCTCTTTCTTGTCTCAATCAACGTTTCGAACGGTTCCACTCGTAAAGGAAATTCAGTGATTTCGTCGATCGCCTCTCTTGAATTTATAACCTTGTCTTCGCGATAAAATTCATGTTTGGATGAAATTTGTATATTTTATGGTTTTATAGAACCACATGCACTTTAAAAAGACCAAGAACAGAGGTCGTTTGTGCATTTTAATTTTTTTCAGAAAGATATTCCAACGGCTAAATAAATCACGAATGTTTTTGAAGTGCATTGCGAATGTTCACGTATGCAAATTCATATGCATTTCGATGAATACGATTAAAGAAGAAAAATAAGTAGATAGTATTCTCCTGTCCAATCCTTTATTTCGTTCGTATATAGGTACAACGTGTATACAAGAAATATATACTTTTCTTCTTTTATACCACGTTCACGACCCAGGTTTCACACCTTTTTATCACACCTCGCATTCTCCACTGAAATTCCCCTAATATTCCCAGAGAAGCTAAACACTAAACAAGGTTTCAAGGTGGGAAATATCTTGTCACGAGTCGGCGAAGGTTTTCCCCGGTAGAAACTCTCACAGAAACACGAACAAGCACGAAGTGGGTCATTGTTGTGGCGTGCAAGGGGCTAAGAAATATACAACGAGAGGAGTCAGGGTCGCGCAGAAGATTGAGAAGGATCGACGATATCTCCGGGCGTTCACGTATGTACAGACGAGTCTATATAACAGTGGAGAACGATCTCGGACAACCTGCGACCAGGCAACAGAATGAAGGAAGAAAATAGAAGGCGAATAAGAAGGAACAGAGAACGAGGAAGATGGACCGTTATGTCGTATGTAACTGCACTCGAAGCGCATCCATCGTACGTTGAGTGTGTACGGTAATCGTATATTCACGTAGACCGCTCTTATTTCGCATATTACGACTCGAAGACAGTCGGAATTTTGATCTTGAGCCTTTTAATTAAGTCGAAACGAGCAACTTGCTGTTCCTCGTCGGAAATGTCTGACAAATATCTGTGGCTCGTCTGGTTCGTACGAATGTGGACAATTTCACATTTTCCAGAATTATTTGATACGATCTAATAAATTCTATATTTTCCATCTCGTAACATAGCATAATATAGGACCTTACCGAACTAAACTAATAATTTCCAGCACGTTGTATACATTTTAAGATTAATCTCAAAGTTTGTAATCCAATGTCTAATGGGATCTTATTGGGCGAGAGTATAGGCACGTTCTCAATCTCCGTGTCCTTTATCTCGTTAGAATCAATTCTTTCGAAGGGTTTCAAGTATGCTCGCCGTCAAAACCTTGCGAGAACGTAAGCACGAGCTAACGAGAAGGAATTCTCGGCCGGGAACGTAATTTCTTCTCGGGCACTCGAGATGATACCGCGCGCGGGCAAAATTGCGCGCCACGCTGGATCACGAAAATGGAAATCGCTTTCGAAACACCGTGAACGTGATAATTAGAGCTCGTTCTCGTACTTTACGACGCCACGTGAGAGATAAGAAACGAAGGAGAGAAAAGTTTCTGGCGCGCAGTACCGGGTCAATACGTTGCCTCGCTCTGGATCGTTTAACTCCACGGATGAGAGCGCGCCATCGAAAAATTCGACTTGCAAATGGTCCATTCGCGTTGCATTTAGCTTGAATTTAACCTCTGCTCCGCTTCCACGCGTAATTTTTCCTTCGTCCTCGTGTTCAGCGTATAAATTGAATAAAAATGAATTAATTACAGCGGAAAATTCAACCCTCAAACTTGTACATTTCAATGTCAATTTTGTTTCCACAAGCTTTTTAACGTTTCAGAAATTACTTTATTTTACATAAATTTTAATTGCGACTGTGAAATGTTTCGCTACTCATGTTATTAATCATTGATCACTTAGAGGTTATCATTTACAAAAGATACTCTCGTATAATTTTTTATTAAGAAGAAATTCATTCTATATCCAAATCTCTTTCCATTAACCTAATTAATTAATCTTACTTTTTTTCATTAACTACAGAAGATAGTTTATCGTTTGAACGCTACCGTCCGAAGAAATTCCATGTAAACAGTGTCCAGACTCTGACGAAGAACGTCCCAGAGTGATCGACGTTTCTACGGCGAATAGTTCAATACCAATTCAAGAACAAGTATTCTCGCGTGCCTGAGGACTGTTTGCCGTTGACGTCAAATCGCTGCAAACAAATCGGGAACAATGCGGCGCTATCGCGAGACAAGCGCATAATCCTCGGTAACCGCGGTCGTCCGGCGAGAAACGCGATCACAGCTCTGTAAACTGCAAGTGTAGTACAGATAACATAGTTTACAAACGCAACTCTGGTCAAATAATCGTCGGATTTTATCAACTGCCGGTTCATACGTCGGAAATAGACGAGCACGATTTACCAGGTGCGAATAAAACCGGTACTTAACCGACTTATAGCTAGAAACACTACTACCGACCAAAAGTTTGAACAGTATCTGCACTATAGATTCTATGAATTTTAATAGAAGATAAGATAGAATTTGGTTATTTTAGAAATTTTTCTAGACAAGGATCTATATGGAAATAGAGGAAATTATTTTTGGTACCTATGGTATTAACTTTATTAGAATTACATTGGTTAAAATTAAGTTAATTAATCAGAAGTAATAAAGTTACTTTAGTATACGTACGCATAGCAAAAATAATTTCAAATTTTCAAACGATACAGTACGATATCTAACGAATTTACCTACAACGAAATCAAATGGTAACCTGGTTCGTGTCTGACTGTTCGAACTAATTCTACTTCGATTCGTTGACTCTGCGCGGATCGAGGACCGAGGACTCCTTGCACAATTTTACTTCTACGAAATTATTGAAAAATTGTTGTCTATATAGTGTTTTGCTACTCTGATGCTTAGATATACTGAAACAGATGCGAAAGCCTGTTCTAGAAAACAAATAAGTTATACCGTATAGCGCGTCAAGGAAAACAGGATATTTATACACGCGTATTAAGTTGATACGGAAACACAGTATCTTGGAAGTAATGAAAAACGAGCTGTTTTGTAGCGATATTTTACAAGCATAAAACAGTAATTCCGAATACTTTCTTAATCCCAGGCACTGGGGAATTAATGAAACATTTCGGAGACTATTCGAGAAACGCATTTATCATGCAAAAAAAAAAAAAAAAGAAAAAGAAGGCAAGAGCGACAGTGAACGTGCAAGAAATATCTCAAGAATTTATGCACTTGACGTCGTAAGCGAACGGCTGTTCAGCCGCAGAACTTTAAGAACTTGAAAAATGGACACTTTGACCCGAGAAGAGAAAAACCGGCAGAGAGAACATAAAGTGAACCATCAAACTCTACATTCGAATTTAAACTAAGTGGCAAAAGCTTGCAATAATAATACATTATTTATCGGAATAAGTTTCAACGCTCACGCGTAACACCGATATTTCATTGAGTATCAAGGATCTAACATATAAATCGTAAAAATTACCATTATCTACCGATATATTTATTATCGCCATTGATTCATCATGAAATACGAACGAATAAAAAGATTGGTTTGCTTTTTACGAAACTTCGTCACGAATCTACAAATCAGAGAACACGCGAGACATATTCGTGGTACAAGCAACCTGGTCACTGTGAGAAAGAATCCACGGAACAGGACCACCCCGTGCTCGAAAATTCGAAACGAGTTTCTAGCTTCTCTGCAGGTATCATAAATAACCGCGCTGTAGTCACACCCACGCGAAAAGATTCAAGACCGCCGGTGTTTCTAGAGACCTAAAATGGCCGGGACCAATTTCGGCTCCAAATTATATTCTACCGAATAAATTACGTTTGAAAATTCAGTTCTTTCGATTCTTTAATCAAACTCGTTCCATTCTTCAAAGTCAAAATCCAAAGACCCGAGAACTCTTTATTCGACATTTGTATCGCTGTATGTTTCAGACAATTTAACGTTTACCGATGTTTCAGTCCAAAAAAGACATCACTCGTTTCCTGTCGTGACGAAACAGAAGAAAAGCAGAAAAGCAAGAGACGAGTTTCGTTATTCGGTTTATTTATCCGGTTTGTCCGATCCAATTGCTAGTTTAAGAGGATTATGGATCTGCGTTGTACGGCAAAGTCATCGTCGCAGAACCGAATGCATCGCGATACAAAGAGAAACACAGAGTCTCGTTAAGTCAAAGCATCGAGACGGGGTCATTGTGCCGAAGAGGCATTGCAACCTGTGCACCTAATCGTCGTACACTAACCGAGTCGCAACTGCAAACGCGACTTTCACTAATAATTAGGCAGCCAACCTATTCAAAATATCTCTCAACTTGCGCTCTCCACGATGCAAACACCACTCTATAAAACACTGGAAAAGAAAAACGCGTCAGTCGAACGCCTGTGTCCACGTAGTCCTTTCACCAACGCCTATGCCTCCGCAGAATTGTTCGGCGAATATATCTGGCACGAGCCAACCGGCAAATTACCAGGTTTTGCGCCGATGAAACACGAGCTCGGCTAATGGCGGAATAAACGGAAGCCTCGGGCGACCGGATGGCTTGTTAACCGGGCACAATGCACGTCTAATGCACACCTACGATTTACCGTGGAGAAGCGTGCGTGCACACATCGGGAGGACCTGCATCCACGTATCTGAGATTCGATCAGCGAGAGAGCTGCCGGCCAACTCGCGCGCATTATGCATACGAATGCACGAGCCGGGGATCCAAGCGAATTACCATCGGTCGAAGGACAAAGTAGAAGTGTTAACTGTCATCGACAACGGGATCGTGTGGAAAAGTCACATCCGCTGGCAACGAATTTCGATTTTACGAGCGGCGGTTCGATTTATGGGGCCTGGTGTCACTTTCGACGCGTCGTACAGGTTCGAGAAGGCACGACACGTCGTAGTATCGCGTAGATTTGGTGTGTAGGTTTTACGACGAAGAGGTCGTCGTTTTTCGAGAAGTATAGACGAAACAGGTAGATTTATGGCCGGAGAAGCACGGGTTTCCGAACTGCTGAGAGATCATATTGCTGGATAATTGGAAGAAATAACGCGAGTTTCGATGAAATAAAACATATCGGAGGATGAAGCAGGCCTACTTTTACGTGTTCCACTTTTGGAATTTTATGTCCTCCATTCTAGATAAGCAAAACTATCTTTGTACATTAAAAGGAGGTTGATACAATGTTCGTTTCAAATTTATCGATGCGAATAATTAACGAGTTACGAAGCATGCTCCGCGCACGTGACCTACTCTTAGCTTCCTATCAATTTCCGCACGCAACGCTATTTAATTCCACGTGTATTTGAACTTTGTAAAATATTACGGAGATGATGTGCTAATAAACACCCTTGGCGTATCAGTTCTGGAAATCTCAGGAAAATTCCAGCACTTATTTTACATTTAACGCTTTACCAGCCGCGAATCGACGAAATTAACATGTTCAACGCAATAAACATGGATTTAGATCAACGTACAGTAATTTTATCGCGTACAATTTATTTCTGTTCCGTGAATGCTTTAGAAATAAGGAACGTTGCTAAGTTCGCCAGTTTTGATTGCTAACATTTCTAACATACGTTAAAGACAGTTTATTAACGTCGTATTGTAACCCACGTATCAGTGCCGAATCAAAATGGCAGGCAATTCAAAGAGGGTCGCGTGCGATTGTTCGACTCGTAGGGGTCACTCGAACGTAGAAATCACGTGTTAGGGTGTCGTTACATCACGTTTTTCCCGAATCCGCAAATTAAGTCGTTGACATGGTAGCATCGCTCGTTACGATCGTGTTCTTATCAACACGAACTAGCTACAAATCGCAAGACGAATCGCAATCTAAAATCGACCACCGGTCGATTTCACTTGACGTAACGAATGGTTTTGCGCAAATAGAAAAAACAAAACGCGCTACGACGAGACAGAAGAAAGAAAATCACGTTTGTCGGCGATAATTAAAAGCAATCAGGCGTGAATCGCGAATCCGTGATATCCGTGCGTTATGCAATTATAATTAGTCAATTTGTTTTGAATAGACAGCGGGTGAACGCGAACCGAGTGACGCAACGTAGATGGTAATGAGGGGCAAATACCTGGCATACGTTTGCTAGCCAAAGGGAGCCATTAGAGGCGTAGGTATACGTAATGTCCAATAACGCGGTTATGGTGTACATTATTTCGTACGCAATTCACATTTACGATGGTGCCGCATCGATCTCTCTTCCCAACTTCCGCGCTACATTCTGCGTCTATTTCTTTGAAACAGTATCGCGTAAAAATTGATCGCGTAGACTGTAGTAGGAAAATTTAGCCAAAGTACGTTTAATCCGGTCTCGACGCGTTCCTTAGAATAGTCAATTTTGACAAAACGAGATATCCTGCGAACGTGCGGTAAGTTTTCGACACGAAGGCAATCCGGTTTCCTCTATCGACAATGCAGTTTTGTTGCATCGCGAAAACATAAATAGGGATGCACGCTCGAGCAGAGAGTCCAGGAAAATGAGGTACTTTGCCGAGGCGTACGAAACCAATTTCGTATACCGGTTGAAACGAGCACGCCACTCGAAAACCGGAAAACGTTCTCGTCAGATGCATCCGCGCGTGTATTACGGGTACAAGGAAGAGCATGGTAGAAAATAACGGCAGTAGGGTAAGCGGGAACGCGAAAATTAAAGTCATTGAGAAAGTTATGTTTGGACTTGCTTCCACGCCAAGTATCCGATAAACGCCGATTAACCCTGAGCTAACGTCAATTATTTCGTTCAAGCGAATTATCGAGAACATTGTTAAGAAGTTTGTTAGGAATTAAGTGTACGAACCTAGCTTAATTTTATTTTTCGTCAGGCCCTGGCTTCGTAAAATTCGTATTTCGAGCGAGAAAAAAGTATCGTTTATGTTTTTCATTCTACAATCCTTCTTTTTCATAAAAAAAAAGAGATTAAGGGAGATGCGTTGGGTGGCCGAAACTAAAAGAATATTTTTGATTTCACACTTTAACGCGAAGCGGAAGATGGCAGAATGTTGGCAAAGTTAGACCCTCTTCCTAATTGCCTCGGAAGGCAAAGTGGCCAAATATCACGAGATAAAATATATTTTTTCATTTAGCGTTTCAGCGTACTTTATAAGATCGTACGATCAAATTACATAACGTCGGTTTACAAGTAGGCGCATATATGAGATGGAAATATTTAAAGCGGACGATTTGTGCAAATAACGAAAAGATTTAATTCAGTTTACGCTATAAATTAGCAGTATGATCCGAATCAACATTCAGTTCCAACTACGCTAACCTTAACAATGAATTATATCAATTAAATTGAACTTTATTTTGCGATACACGCATATTGGAATAACTAAAATAATTCTTTAAAACTCCCACTGTTCCAACTATGTTTCAAGAAACGATCAAACTATCAGAAAAATATGAAATATTCCTATTTTCATCAAACATCGAGCATCGGCGTATTACGGTGAGAATACTTGGGTTGCATGATCGCAAAAGACAATCTCCCAGGCGAATTGGACGCATATCTGAAAATCAATAGCCTCGCTTCGGCGTGACAAGCGGCCGTGCAACAATGTGCACGAGGCGTTGTACCATTGACCTTTCGCGAATCGAAACGGAATGAAACAGCATGGTTCGAGGACGGTGAAGCGTACGAAACGAGCAGGCGAATCGTCGTCAGTCGGCCAGCAATTCAGCCGATAACGAACCGCTGATTATCGTGGGACGGTATGCGAACTACCAATTGTAAAACTAGCTCGTAGAGAGAGTGTATCGCGTCCCTTGTACGTTCGAAAGATCAATCATTCGTCGTGAATCGGCTGGCAGAAAGTATAATAGAAGACAATGGCTAGGCCAGATGAGGCTAATCTGGCAAGAAATCGTTCGGCCGTTGCTATTAACCTTTTAGCTACGATCAAAATCAACGAGTGATTGATAAATTGATTTTTGCTTGCACGCGCTGTCAGCTGGACGAGTTACGTTGTCTCTTCGCTCGAAAACTCTTTGGTGGATTTGATCAAAAATCTTATGAAATGTGTAAGTTAACATAAAATAGAAATTAGCTTTAATAAACTAACGCTAACTTAAAATTAATAAAAAAAATAAGCAAAAGGACGTACCAGAGTTAATTCCATCTAAAAGTCCATCGATCTGTTCGATAATCAAAGTAATACGGATCGGTGTTAACCGGCTTACGATTTCGTTCGCTTATTAAGACAAGAACGTGTGTTTAACAGTGGCGACGACCACGATCGCGGGAACAGGATTATTAACTGTGGTTGACTCGGTTAGCCGCACCTCCTACCGTATCTCTCGGTGCCTACGTGCATACAGAAAAAAGCAAACAAACCGCGAGGAAGCTGCCATCGGGACAGTCGAGGTGCAGTCCGTGTTATCTTATGGAAAGTCAGAGGTTCGTCGTTCGAGTATGTTCCATAACTCGTTTCAAGCCGTTTGCTCGACGAATAAATTCGCGCAAATGCTTTATTGCTCCATTATTCGCAGCGCTTCCGCGTGATTGAGTCGCAGAGACGAAACGATCTGCACTGTACGAATCGATTATTCGAACATGAAATCTTTTCCGCGTTGCAAATCGTTCATTAGAAGGTAAAATTTCCAGAATTTCGATGAAATCCAACGAAATCTCATTCCATCCTATCCAATATCTACTTATTCGAATAACTCCATCACTGGCGATTAGCGCGAATAAACGGATAGAATTCGATCGCCAGCAAACCTCTTTATACGCATTCTACCTCTCATTACGCGGAATGCTCGGTAACAGCAATGTTACTCGACGATATCAAACGTTACGGGTTTAAACACATACACGGATCTCTGAAACAGAGCGTGTACGGCGTCTATACGACGTTTGTTAAGCGTGTTGCAGCAGGAGTAGTCGCGGCCAGGAATATTTCGCTCGCCACGGGCTTAATTGGATTAATTAAGCGAGAGTAGCTACGTAATGTTTCTTTGAGCGTTCAACGTTTCCAACGGCACTATACCGGTACGATGGCGAGCCCGACCGTAAAATGTAAATGCTTTTCGTCAAACGTGCCACAGGGATCACGATTCGAATTCTCCGACCACGAGTTCGACGCGATCTGAACGTTTATTCGATCCGCCGAAACAGCCGCTTTCCCACGAGCGGTCTATCGTTTGGCACGAGCTATCGTCAAAGCGGGAACATCGTTGTAACCCAAAAGTGTCTACGTGTCTGACCTGCAGTATTTTAATTTAACGCCATGCTCTGCACGAGGAAACTCGACCGTGCCGATTCGTCCACTTTATAGATGTGACGTCATCCGGCTGTCTCGATTGTTTAACTTTATATCGAGCTGTAACATACGCAATATGCTCGTACTTGGTTGAATATCAGCTTTAGAAAATTAAATAACTCCAGCAAACTTGAAAGAATTACTACGAATTGGAAGCAGGAAACATTCCCTTTACGACAACTCCTTAAAAGTTCTTCGAAGTACAAGAGTAGCCATTCTTCTTCGCGACACGAAACACAAAAGTTTGTAAGAATCGATCACCGTGACAATACAACTTTTCAATTTGATCTTCAAACTTCAACGACCACGAACTTTGTATGCACATTGCGAAACACGAAGATGCTTCGCTATCGAGGCAAGCCAACTCGATGAAACGCGCTTTTCGCGTCTCCATCCGAAAGGAACGGACGCACTGACGAGGCAGATACGCTTGTTTCCACGCTCGTCACCGCAGCATCCTTGCAAATATAAAACCAGCCTGGCTACGCGTTAATGACGACCCTTTGAATTCCCTGGGATGACAATCGTCTCCGACGAACCGGCGTTAACGACAGGAATCACCGAGCAAGAGGATGGGGATAGAGTACGGCGACGCTACATTATTGCATTAGCGTAACTTCATTAATTACACGAGGCTAAGGGGCAACGGTCGAGGGGTGAAAGGGGTTATTTCAGCGATGCATCGGCTCGTTCAACGCTGACACCGCGAGGAATAAACCAACGTTTGGTTCCGTTTCACAGGAAACACGCTCCATTTCCGATACTCTCGGAATTCCATCGTGCAAGGTGCGCCATCCTGGCTATCAGTCGAATTCATCGGCTCCCTCGAGAGACTGCCATTTAACCCTGTTTCCCTTTTCTAAACCTAACCCAAATCTTTCTTACGGTATCGAAAGGATTCTCCAAAGGTTGACAAACTGAAATCTAAGAGTCCCGTAGTTGGTGGAAAATGCGTTTCAACAGAGAAGATCGAATAGATTTATGATCTGAATAAGTTGATGGCGAAGGAATGTTCGAATTTAAGTTCCCAAGAACAAGCACGCTGTCGACAAAAGAAAGTATTCTAATTCGTCAAAAAATAAATCTATATTCTCCAGCTATCTTCTCGAAGCTCAAAACGACTTCGATCCGACCGCTTAAACTTCCTACAAGATCCAACAACACTCGAAAAACGTGCATAGTCAGCGTTCAAACAATATTACGGTAAAAGAGAGAGAGAGAGAGAGAGAGAGAGAGAAAGATCCGAGCAACGTTAGCAAATTAATCCATCCACGAAACTCGAATTTCCGCGTGGCTGATCCGCGAAGAGGTCGCGAAGGCCCTTGGAGAACGATAATCGTCCCCCAGGCACACATTCTCTGGCCTATCAGGACCGCTCGAATTTGAATGGTGAAACTGCTTTCCCTTAAACACGATTTCTAAGCGTTTCGGGAGTACTCGAGGACTGCAAAGCTGCTTGTGGCCCCGTCCATCCCCGTTCCACGACGATACCAACCCCCACGGCCTTTCCGTCAACGAGCGCTCCTCTCGACTTCGAAAGCTCCGTTCTCTCTGCTCTCTCCGTACTCGATCCTCTTCGGATCCGTGAAGGGGAAAATGGACGACGCTGAACGGACAGACGGAGAAATACGCGCGCGGTCTCAAAAGCAGGAGAGTCACTTTGTAATGTAGACGCGCAAATCACGTGCGTACAGTCAACAAACTCTTTAAAGCCCAAGTCCGCGCTACTACGCTCTCTTTCCAATCCCTTTGACATGTAGATACACGCGCGTATAACGTGTATGCGACGACCACGAATATTTAACGGGGCACGTCCCGTGGATGATGCTTCGGTGTCGTCATCGTCGTCGTCGTCGTCGTCGTCGTCGTCGTGTTATTGGAAATTTAATGTTTCAATAAGGTATCCCGCGAGGGAGGATACGATGGATCGTCTGATGGAATTTTGTAACGATATTGATGGTAAATCAACGAGCAGAATATGGATAGTACCTTTACATACGTACACCTATACAGGTATTACCTACGATACGAAAGAATAAAATATAGTATGGGTTCCATACTTGATAGTTGACTTTAAAAAGTTGAATATAGTTAGAAAATATATTAGAGAAGGTTTGTTCTTAATATTTCGTGTCCTCTGACTTGTTCAGATAAACGAGACTCTACTACGGTAGCTAAATATTAGAACGATATCGATTGCAAATTAAGACCGACTGTACGAGTTGTCTCAATTTCCTGCTATTTTTAGAAATGTGTGTGTGTGTACAAATTTTATGAGTACGATCTTCTCGTTCGCACGGTTACTGCATTATGTAATAGCGCGCTTACGTACGTTGTCGGAATAACTATTCGAGAGAAATTTAACTTTTACTTGGTCGATAAAAATTTTGAGGTTCATGAGATCTAAGCAACATGTTACACATATAAAACGTTGAAGCTTCGCGGAAAATCGTAAAACGTGGTAGAAATTTCCGACGAGTGCAATTCTCCTCGTTGCTCTCTTTGCTCATCGTGTAAATAGTATTCTATGATAGAAAGGCAACAAGAAAAAAATATTATTATATTTTGTTTTATATATTGTTGCATTACATACCAAATATAATGTCCGAGATTTTAGAAGTAGGAATAAAATTATCTTCTTCGGAAGAACAAACTTTTACAAACGAAGAAATGGGGACTTTAGCTTATTTTATACAGATCCTTTTTTCAAGCTCGATAGCAGAACAGCTGAATCCTACTTTCTGCAATTACAAACACGTTCAAGAGGTAGGTTGGTCGTATTAAACTAACAGACATACGTGGGCAAACATGAAATCGTTGTGTTACAACCGTGGGACGTATCGAGCGATAAACAGTAAACGGGCAAACAGAATTTCGCAGTCGGTTGCGATTAAATCAATTTTTTCTAATGACGCAACCATTTTTGCATACCATGGCAAGATATTAACAGCGTAATAGGGTCTTAGTCATCTGTAATAAATAACAACTTGACGTAAATGTATATTTTGCCAGTCTATTTGTTCGGGAACTATTGTAACTTGTTTCGTTGCTTAATCTTCATTTTTATAATCGCGTCAGAAATTTTTGTACGTTGCTTTACCAATTAACGAGTCCGTATCTCCTCGAAAACACATTTCTGCGAATTATTTTCCAAAAGACATTACGCAATCAAATTGCCAAGCAATTACCATGAACAAATCGAGCAGACAATTTATCAGCAACAAACAAGTTAAAACAACTCTGTTCGAAATTTCGAGACTGTGCCTCAGGACTTTTCTACCAAAGTCAAATAATCATCGAACAACACCATTTTGAGTAAAATAGCAGCATTGCTCTTCCGCAATCGTCCACATTAAAACAGACTCGGTTACCAAACTACCAACGTAGAGACGTCTTCCGCGAATATGCCCCACCATAATCACTTCTAATCGCCCTTCTGTCAAAGTAACAAAAAGGAAACAGACGGATGTGAAGGGTCGTAAAATTCAGGTCGTTTTTCGCAGCAGGTTCTCTGCGGTTGCGAACAAAAATCGTTGGAAATTCAAAGACGATCGAGCCGAAACTTCGTACCGAGGTGAACCATTGAAAATGGTTACCTACTAGACAGTTTCCCGCTGTGCATAGCGAAAGTCTTTTTAACAATCCGACAACCGTACACAAGAGAAACGTAATGGAGACATTCGAGATAAGTTAACGAGCACGATCCACCCCGCGGTAATTTACCGTCCACCGCATTTTTCCCCGGCAGTTCGGTCGTTGCTGGCAACCTGACTTGGCGTTTATACGCCCCAACTTCAACTTACAACTTTGCACGAACGAAAATCGTTACACGGAGTGGCACTTTTCACCGGAGAGGAATTTTATTCGTGGAAAGTATTTCTGCCCGCGTGTAGACTGGAAATCGTTATTGACGTTGAACTCTGAAACATCATAAAACAACATAAAATGGCGATCGACGTGCCAAGTATTTTCTATTCTTCCTTAAATTCAAGCAATACTCTAATGACGGAGGAATCGTTTCAACAAGAGATCGAGCTATATACCACAAGTGTCTCTTTCGATGCAAAAGAAAAGCAAACGAATGAAGCTCGTCCCTCTAAAAAGATTCCCATCTGATTAGCATCCGCAGTTATTCAAAGTCACACCTTAAAGACCTCGTCGTTCATATGGACGAAATTAAAAAGGATGAAGCGAATCTAACAAGAATATCGAAAAAGAAGCACGCGTAAGAGAGTTAATCGCTCTTTCAACGACTTATTAGCACTGATTCGGGTAACAGCAACGCGGTTCTAAACGGTTCGTCGAGTCGTCCGCTTTAAGAGAGACCTGCTAGTGTCTTAGGGCTCATCCTCAGGGTGTATCGTTTCAAAAGGTAACGTGCTTACATCGCGGGGCTCTTTGATAACGATGGAAAAAGGCGTGAACGAAAAAAGCTCGAGCATAATGTTCTCGTCGCCTCGAGACAGAGAGAACATCCTCGACACCTTTTCCGTTGATAAAATGTCGGCCTGGTAACTGCGGTTTCCACAGCCTCCGGCGTGTCCCTATGAACCAACGAAATCCCTTTGACACGCGCTAATTCCGTTAATTGCCGACCTGGCGAAACTCCGGCGCTGTTTCGCAGCTAACCATCAACGCGGCCACGACTTTTTCACCGCGGAAAAATTGTCGTTTCCACTTTTTCCTTTTCGCCTTTGGTAACGCTCGAACACCCGGTCGGAAAACCATGTCGCCACGTAACCCGGCTATTTACATCTGTCGCGGATGCTTTCGCGCTTACGTAGCATCGTATTAAGATTATGAGCGGGATCGTTCCGGACGAGATCATCGCACGAAGAATGGCGTGCGAGAGAAACGGACGAAATAAGAAAGCAAGCAACGATGTACAGGGTGAACCACGACAGGTGGTACATTAGCACAGGAAGTCGTTTCAGATATGAAATACACTGGCTCGCGAAAATATTCCAACACCTGTAGCAATATTTTTTATTACTCCTTCTTTTGCTCTTCCATATCACAAGCGTGCTTGTATTCAACGAACCTTCGAACTCAATTTTCCAAAAAAAAAAAAAAAAAAAAAAGGAACGGCGTCTGCAACGAGGAATCTTCATTTTTCCTTCTCGACTTACTTTTGCAGAACGTCTTGCTGCACGAGTGTATCCACCCATGCGGGTTCACCCTATATACACCTGTTCGGAACGAACCGGAAAGCAGCAAACGAAAGAGAAAGTAATACTTGGAAGAAAAAAACGACGAAAGAAGCGAGATTAAAGTCTTTCTACGGACAACATTCGGGATCACTTTGGGTCGTAAGTAATTCACGGCGAAGCATCTGAAAGCACTCCGTTAAAACGTACCCTTCGAAGAGAATGAAACTTCAATCGCGTATACCGGGGCTTCTGTATTACTCTTTCATTCTCTCTTTCTCTTCTTCGACGGTGCTCCCTTCGATTTGAAAGCTCGCTGAAGGTAATTGGTTGAAAGGGAAGAAAGCGCTCGAAAGCCCGCATTCTCGTTGCCGCTCGATTTGTGGATATAATCGTTTTAATTAAGCTTGATTATCTGCTTCCCCGTGCGCGACGGGCCAAAGGAAATCAAAAGGCTTCCTTTGTTGGCCGAAATATTCCTGATCCCTCTGCACCCGAACCAGTCGAATGCTACTCCGTATTCCTCATCGCGCGACAAAGGCACGGACGGAATATGATTTTTGGACCGGAAACCGAGACACCGATAATAACGATTATCAAACTATTAATGGCTCTTCAACGGCCTGTTACGGAAATAACGCCTTAACTTTCCGACCTTTGATATCCGAACACAGGACATCGAAGCTACCAAGTGTTTGCTATTCAGTTTGCTTTAATGAAATATTATTTTATTCGTTCGCTTTACTTTTCTTAATTTCATGTTTCTTCTAACAACGTCAAGTAATCGCGCGCTTTGGAAACATATTCGATCGTTAAGTTACATCATCATCGATGTTGCAGAGATACGTTACTTAATTGCATAGTTAACTTGCATAGTTATTACAAAACTTGGCGTTCTACTTACGTACATTACGAACATTCCTAACGTATGTTATGTAGCATTCCTAAACCACGCCTGAATTTCGATCAACTACGTACATCTGCATACCAAACATAATAGCCTCGCTATTTATAAAATTCATTAGAAATTTGCCAATCCATTCGTACAGATAACCACGAAACGCCATTAATCCGAGCCTAGTTCTCAAGTAAATCAACTTCTACGTACATGCGTATAATCTTTCATCTTAAGACTGAGATAAAAAAAAGCAAGAACTTTATATTACGGAGCCTGCGAAACAAACAGTCCTGGAACCTTGAACCCCGCACACACGATCGTTTCTAAACCGCATTAGCGTAACATTGCGGCACGTTACAACTCTCGAATGTAACTGCAGGTTGCACCTACGCAAAGTGTAGGCACACGAGTTCCGCGCCTCCGGAACGTCCAGGTTCCCGATAAGGGAACGGCGTGGGGAAAATGGTGCCAAATCTACCTGGGTAATTCGTATTTCCAAGGCGCACAGCCACAGATAAGGAAAGCGACCGCGCGAAACGAATGAATTTGCCAACTTTTTTTAGCGACTTGCTGGTTCTTTGAAAAGATTTTCTTTTATTTTCCATGTACTTCTCTGAAATTTATCTGACCGGACATTTGACAAATTATTGCGTTATATAACAATGATAATAATTCTTCGGTGGAAAAAAATGAAAAGCAGAACGGAAGTGAGGAAGGCGTCCAATACGACGAAGACGTTCGGGAACAAATAACTGAACACTCCTTTGACCACCCACCATTGCGAATCTTTAATAAGCTGCGCGTAATAACCTCTTCTGCCGAGTGAGCTAACGTATACGTGGGTGTCTTGAAGGTGTTGGACGCTTCCGGCCAACCAAAACGCTTGTAAATGGAAGACACGTGGCCAAACAAACTGATGGAAATATTTATTCGCGATGGGATCTTTTGTTGAAGCGTTGAACACAGTGTGTGTGACAAGTTTGCACGTGTTTGGAGATGTATGATCTGGTTAAAACGTATAGTTTATTGCTTGCATCTAATTTAATCCCGCTGAACTTAATGTAATATTCAAGAGTAATAATTTTAAATACTTAGCAATTGAAAAAAATATAAGATACGCGTTCCGCTAAGCAGGAAATTCATAATAACATATTTTTAGAAAATGAAACGCGTTCTGTAAATTCTGAAATTTCTATTGTTACAATCGGAATTCAAAGACTATCATTTCCAGCACGATTCCGCAGTAAAGCAAAGTAAGCAACCTGTCACTATCCGTGAACGTGTGCACATTTCCTACCATCTTCTTTATCTTTCCTAACGGATACAACTGTATCAATTTAAGTAAACTGGTGCTTCGTAAACGCCCACCTAACCAGCCTGAAGTCGTTCGGACCAGGAAGAGAACGTTCACTGTAGGAAATGTACGATATTGGTTACAAAGCTATATAATAATCTTCGTGTACGAGCATCCATTACATTGTAAGGATCAGACTGAAAGCAAACATTCAACCACGAACCTATCGATAGAACGACGCTATTCCAGTTGAAACTACAATGTCTCATATATTCTCGCAATGAAACAATTTTCCAGTCATTTTTCACGAATTTCGTGATAACATAATGAAACGTTGTTCTTCTTGAATACGACCTACTTGATTCGATCTAATTATCTGGTATGTAACTACTACGATAAGTAGAACGGTGTACCGACACGTTTTACAGCCACTGAAAAGACGACGATAAAAGGTGAAAGAAAGAAGAAAGAACGCAAAGGAAAGAGGAACAAATTTCGGATACTAAATCGTTCTCGCGCACGAGAAGATTCACGAAAACACGCTGGGTAATTTCCTTAGGTCTCATTGTTCTGGCGGTGGAAGCACCGCATCCGTCTCTGTCGACGAAGCTTCTCCGTTTCCGCAACGGTGGTGGAAACGCGGCAGCATTTCCACGCCGTTGGACGCACAGCGTGCAACCGGCAAACGGCGCCGGGACAAAAACGCCGGTGCAGCAATCACAGGCAAACGAACAGGCTGTGCAGCTTTGTTTCGAGTGCACCTTGCTCCGTTTCAAAAGATGGAACACGGCGTGCGCTCGAGGATCGGCTCAGACAGCAATTACGCGCGTTCGATGTAATCGGTCAGAAACGGTGGACCGACGATACCACGGATGTTTAAACGTTTTCCTCTCCTTGGTGGAGAGAAGAGATCGGTCGTTGAACGAATCGAACGCGAGATTTTCGATCGTGCTCCGACAATTGGTTTAATCTGACCGATTACTCCAATCGATGAATTGCTCCATTATGAGCCTCGCGTTGTGTATGATGGGACGTAAATTGGTTAACGTAAATTGGTAGGTGCAAACGCGTGCTTAACGATGGGAGCGAGTGATAGAAGCTTCAGAAATTAAAGGTAATTAACGCTGAATTTAAGCCTGTCGGTTATGTTCTTCTCTCGAAACGCGTCTCTAATTTACCATCGATCGACGATACCGAAGAGTCGGTAAAAGAAAAGGGAGAATAGAAACTCGTTCAACTGTTTCATATCTCATTTCATTCCCACGCACCGTCAATAAGAATAGACCGCCAACAGAGGATTATTTCTTCTTTTGTCATCTTATCGACGAGTCTGGCCGACTTCTCGAGCTCGCTAGTATATACTTCGAAAAGGTTAAAGGAGCTTCTTGGCCGCGCATTCTCCCGTTTGAAAAGAACGGCCAAAGGGGCAGAAAGAGAGAAAGGGAGGGCCGGCTGTCCTTCTTCCTTTCTCTTCTCGACAATGGGGGCGTTCCACTGAGTTATCGATCGTTTTCACGTTCCTGAGGCACAGGAACAGGCCTCGAGAGAGCCTCGACTTTGCCGAGTACGAAGCCACGACTCGAATTCGTGACTCCTTCCAACCATCGAAATCGATCCTTTCGAGAGGCGATACATCGATCTGACTCGCCGAAGGAAGCTTTCTAGAACGGTCAGGACCGCGATAGACTGCCACGAACGTTATATACGTGTACGCGCGTTCGTCTAATAATAGATGCGAGTTTGTACATTAACGAACTTCCGTGAACTCGCCGTTAAAGGAAACGAGGAAACCGGAAAGCCGAAAGTGCGGAGTAAATATAGACGGCTGCCTTCTGGCCGGGACAGCTGTGAAAACTCGGCGGACTTCGACGCGAAGTAGTCGAGCTACGCAGTTCGACAAGATTCCCATTGATAAATTTTCAATCGATCGTCTAACTCGGCTGCAGCGCAGAAAAATCGAGCATCGAGGAACGTAATTTTTTATGCGATATTTTAGCAGAAATTTTTATACATTTTAAATCGGTCTCGCAAGTGGATATTTCAATTTATCATTCCAAGATCAGCGAAAAGATACATACGATGATAAATACACTTTTATCGATTCGATAGGATTGTGATTATTCGCGTAAAGATATTCCATCTAAATTATTATACCATCCTGAAGAGTTTTATGGTATCCACTTATTTAAAAGACGTATGTATGTATAAAATTATGTAACAACTGTAGAGAAAGGAACTGAATTACGAGTACTTGGTAATGCGTAGAATAACACGGTATTTTCAGTTGAAACCACTTACCTCGACAGCCGAGATACGTCTATTTAAGGAACATTAAATAAAACACGAGCAATGAGCTCGCAAACGGAATAACCGGAGTCGTTTCTCACGGCAGATAATCGAGCGCAGCCGATACGTAATTTCACGCGGTATCACGCGTCAATTTGAAGCTTCAATTCCGAGCAATCATGTTCTAACAGTAATTTCGCCTAATGTTCGCCATTACCAGCGTCCAGACAGGAACAAGCTCGGCTACAACTTCGTGTAAACCGTCAAACGCTAATATTGTCCTTTAAGCCTGCGGGTTATACGCGAGACAGAGACAGTGAGACAAAGTGAGGGAAGTGGCACACGAGAGAACATTTGAAACACGTGCTGAGGATTGTAATTTAGGCGCGACTGCGACTCACGCCACCACGAAAAGCATACAGAGTTCACAAGGAACAACGAGTTGCTGTACGATGAACAGAATCGAACGAGCAATTTCGTCTACGTATCTCGTTTTTCTCTATTTCCACGGCATTGCGCGACAAAGAGGTTTCCAGATGAAGTTTACACGAGAAACAGATACACCGTTTACCCTTAAGCCGCGCACTCGCTGCCGAATATGTTCGCTAACGGTGACTGAGACGAGCATTCTACGACTGCGATTTCCTTAGGAATAAATTCACGACTAGTTCTTGAAAGATACAAATAATATTTATAAAAATATTCTTAGGATATTGATATATGCTAATCTGCCGAAGCTCGGTTCGTAAAGTTACAAAATTATTTGTTATACACTCGCTGCTCGATTTTATATCGCTTATTTCTACTTGTGAAATTTATAAAAAGACACAAATACACAAGATTAATCGAATCATGGAAGCCGTACTAATTCAATTGTGTTTCTTCTTATCGCGATAGAAAAGTCAGACTGTGGGAAGCTTTTCGAGCTACGTGAAATATTCAGTCGCGAGAGGTGGCGCGTAAAAGGCAAAGCAACGCGCGGCGAGATTCAGACGAAACAATCTGATCGTATCTCGACAAAGCCGGTACCTCGACGATCTTACGAATTCTCCACGGTCATTCGTGACGAACCATTAAGAATTCCAGCGAGCGAGCTCGATTCGCGTTCACGTGCTTCGAAATCAGTTATCGGAGCGTGAAATTTTCACACCCTTCGCGCGGAAGCGTACTATATTTGTAAGAGGCTATTGATTATGGTTGAACTGTTGCCCGATCGATCCATGGGACACGATACGGCGAATTTAAAAAGACATTGTATGAGAAAGAGAGATGACGAACGAAATCAAACAAAAGGAAGCACGATAGGCGAAAGGTACGAGAGATAAAACGAAAAGAAGAGAAACGAGACACGATGGACGAAACTTTCGGGAAAATAGAGCACCGCTAAGTAAAACGAACGCCAAAACCGCGATATAAAACGAAGATATCAAGTGCAAAACGTATAAAAAACTATCCAATGCAAAATGAAACGAAGGAAATCTCTATGGATGAAACAAGACGAGAGGGAAACGCGTTGAGAGAAAGCAGGACACGATGAACAAAAACCAGAGGAAAATAGTACATTAAACGCAAACCGATATACAAATAAACAGGACTAGATGCGAAACATATATAAAGAAGAGATATGAACGACAAAACGAAAGAAAGAAACAAAGCGCGAGAAAAAAGAACGAGATAAAAGGGCAACGCGATAAACAAAATGGCGTAGGAAGTAGGGCATCGAATACAAAAGGATTCACCAAACGTATCAAATAGAAAACCATATAAAGAAGGGCAGTAAATGGAAAACGATATAGAAAAAAAAGCATAGGAAGCGTAAAACGAAACGGAAAAAGACGCGACGATGGGCGAAACGAACGACAGAAACTTACAACAGAAGCGCTCGACGAAAAGGGAAGCGGCTATATATCGCGAGCAAAGTGCGTGCATGCGTGCGTGCCTGCGTGCGTGCGTGCGTGCAACGTTCGTACAATTAATGACGGAATCGCGTGTGTGACTTCTCGAACGTCGGAAGGGTGCAGCTCGAGTGCACCACCTTTGGAAAACAGTGAAGGCACGCGTCGTCTACCTGCAGCACGCCTGCGTGCACCGACTGCATAGGTGCACGCATGTTCCTGCAGGGGGTTGCCCGACGTCGGTGCATGATTTACAAAGTGTTTACCGGATCCATACAGCCCTCACGAAAACTGGTGACGTTTCTAATTAGTCCAAGCTGCCCGAGCCACGAATAAACGTCGTGTCACTAGGAATCGTGTTCGTTAACTCGCGGTGTTTAGGGATATGCGATTTACATCTTCTTAAATGACTGTGCAGATTTTCTCGCGGTAACGTTACGATACGACGATGTATTTACGAGCAGCGATTTAATATGAAGCGATGCGAAGACTCGGATATCATTTAGAGAATCTGTTACACGAATTGATAGTACGATGAGGAGTTGACGCGTCGTTCGAAGTCCAGAAGTTTGTTCGAACATATAACTACGCAAGATTTGTATTTGGTTTTCTTCTGCGAGAAAACAAGACCGTGTTCAAGGATAATTTTACTTTAACAAAGTGCGAGAGAAATAATTGCGACTAAAAATTGATAAGTAGCAGAGAATTTTCAAATGATCTCTTAAGTCACTACATATCTCTAGGAAGAAAATTAACCTCTGTGTAGGAAATTATTAATTAAATAATGAAATTGTATTACACAGGAAATAGTAGTACTGAAAATTAACAAAATATTAATTACAAAAATATATGGATACTCGCTTGCATCTAAAGTTAAAACTCGTGTCGTTAAAATAATTAGGTATAACCAGCACCGTAGATGCTTTGCGAGATTTACGATCCTGTTACGAATAACTACGCGAACAAAATTCTCGACGTTTTAATTTACGTTAAACGTTTTGCTTTAATGGGAGTCTGATTAACGGCGAAGGAGACTGTAGTATGCAGGCTTCGCTCAATGCTAAATAAGATACTAAATAAAAACAGAGCGTACAAATTCCTTTCTTATATACAAATGCAAATCCCATCCTTACACGCGTTTTTCCATGTTTGCGGATTCTCGAAAAGCCCACATTTTGCTACCGTTTCTCCGAAAATACTCTTCCACGAGCCTGCTATCCTGTTGCAGAGGAATTTTTCATACGGTACGACGTATAAACGTCCAATTACGATCTCAAACAAACAATCTTCTAAACTCATCGGCTTTTCGCCAACTCCGTTCAATAGCGTTCAAACGACACAGACAGAGCGTGCTTCTGAACGCCGCACAATACGCGGAAGAAAATTCATAAGCAAAGCCGCAAAGCCGTCGCTTCGGGGAACGAACAAATCTTCTAGCCTCCGTGAAACTGTGTAATTCCGTTATTTATTTACGCGAGGCCAGAAGGTGGAGAGAAAGAAAGGAAACAATTGGTAACACGCGATTCGCGCATACACGCGAGGACACGAATGCTGGCGTCTTGCGATCCTCGCAACCCCTTCAGGGAATCCCTAGCCGCGTAGTGTGAGGTCGCGAGTGGTGTATAAGCGGGGACACGGACGTAAGTGACTACGGACCACTCCGGAGGGTGCGAAGATAAACCCTGTAAACATTCGGGATAAAGCGGGTCCCCGGGGAGACGAGAGAAGAGATTCAAGAAAAGACGAGCACGCCCCGTCCCGTGCAGCCACTGTTCGACGATTAAAGGCCGTAGAAAGAAGAAAATGCAGAGGAGAGATTGAATTGCGGCGTACAATGTGTTAAAACGACCGCCCAAAGCGAAGAAAGTTGTAGTTCTTTCGTATTTCTGTTATATTCCATTACTTATAACCATCTTTTAACTTTGCAAATCCTTCAGGATATTTAATTCGGATATTATTTTCTCGAGAAAATGAAACAATTAAGATCCCCTAAAAATTGTTCATAGCTGAGTTTGACGAATTACAAGGCGAGTTATACTTCGCTTCGTTCTAATATCCTTTTGACGCGAGCGATCCACCCTTAAGCCCAGATAATCCTACCCGACAATAAATTTTTATACGTTTAAATCACTACCGAAATTGGATTTTGTCTTGTTAGATCGTCGAAACTTCCCACTGTGCGACAAAATGAAAATTTCTTCGCGATGTATTGGCGGTGAAAAAGGGGGGGTGGAGAGTCGCGGCTAAACAAAGTCGAGAAGAGAACAATGTGCGAAGAGAATATACGGAACGGAGCACATCAGCCACGGTTGGGGTGCGTTTGATTAAACCCGGATTCATGGAAGAACTTCATTTCCACGGAATTGATTTCCGTGTGCGAAGACAAGATAGCGGGAACGCGACAGAGATACGATCGTTGCTAGGAAAGCAAAGTTTACGGAGACCGGCGTAGATAATGGGCCGTATTCTCTGGTACTATAAATGAGATCAGCAAATTGGAGAACGTGATCGCTATCGGAGATAATGCATCAGCTGTTCGCGCCTTTATCGCGATAAAAAGCCACGCTTTGGCGTGGCTAAATATTTGCGCATCGCTCTCTTCTTCGCAACGATAAGTCTGCGTTTACGCAAGATAAGAACAGCAGATAACAGGTGACTTGGGTGCTGTTAAGTATTCAAATATTCGGGCTACTCCTGCCCTCCGTTAAATTTAAAAGAGACCAAAGGGTATCTCTAGAATTATTATCATCCAAAAATCACAACGATTCCCATCTCATTCGAAATTCAAAGGATCCGTCGTAACATGAATTCGTGACAGAGATAGCATACAAGATACATGTTACACACGCACACATCTCCGCAAGAATTTACTAACACAACTCGTTACCTCAAATAGCACACATTACAGTATCTTCTTTTCTAAAAAAAAGAAAAGAAAAAAACATACCGTTTCGAGCAAGAAAACCCCATAGACTTCCGGAAAGACAGTGGAAATCGGATTTTTATCCGGCCACAATGCTTGGACGTGGACAATGTACGCTGGAGACCGTACACGAGCGAAAGGGAAACGGGCGAAAGTGATATAGACAGACAGATAGACAGACAGGAGGGCACCGCGTAACCGTACGAATTCCGAGCAAGAAACGTGGTAGAATAACGCAACACGCATGCAGGAACCGTTTCAGGACTTTATCTTTATTGGACATTTCTATCTTTTTTCTGTCTGGCCGCTTGGCTCGTCGAGTACCGCGGAAAATGGGTGTACGCATCCCACACGCGCGAGGCACACGGGTCTGCGTACGGCAAAAAGGCTGTGCGTCTCTTACCACCCCCTTCTTCGCCTTCTCGTCCCAAGTATTCCCTTTCTGGAGAATACCGGTGTGCACAGAGAGAAAAGAAAGAAATAGAGAAAAAGAGAGAGAGAGCTCTATTAATAGACGACGCACTTATACTTCGAAAGCGGTGCGGCTTCATCGAAGCTTGGCGAATATCAGAGTTCCGTTCCATAGCATGAGCAAAGAGGGGAGAGAGGACGAAGAAAAGCGGAGCAACAGGGATCGAAAAAAAGAACGCGAAGAAAACGAAGGGAAAGGAAAGAATGAAAAAAGAAGAGGGAAGACAGGGAAAAAGCGGACCCCGGTTGAAGACCTCATCGATCGACTCGCCGCCGGCTCAATATCCTTGAAAAGCGCAACGCGCCAGCGTAATTGCGATGGAGGTCATGAACAAGGTCAATAACCACGTACAATCCCCGCTGAAATACTTTCTATCGAATGTGGAAGCTGCGAGAGTCATGGGCTGGCGGCTGAATTTCAACGGGGCGTCGCGCCGCCGCTGTCGATCGATCGGTTATCGAAGAGTTGCGAACGTTCTACAGAATCGCACTGGAGAACGATGACATTGAAAATTCCGCTGTCGGAAAACTTCGGCTGTTCTAAACGGCTAATATTTTTCATTTCGTTGAAATTATAAATCGTCTTGCGGAATATGAAAGGTTCGACTAACGAAGATAAAAGAAGAAAGTATTAATTACCGATTGAAAAAGAAATTTTAAACGAGTTCGATAAAAGCTAGATCAAAATTATCGGAGATAACGCAACGTTCTTTGAATTTAACGACTCTAAACCGATATAAAACGGAACGATCGTATTCCCGGTATAACGACAAAGCAATACCTACTCCTTGCTATCTTATTGAAATAACGTTAGCGAATACGTAATAATCGCGATCAGACAGCAAAAAGATCAGAAGGGACGGAAAGAAACTGTGTCGCTAATTCCGCTAATTCGCTACTCGAGTGACCATTCTCGGGACAAGAGTGTTCTCGGTTGGTGTACCTACATAAATATATCTCTGTTGGCTCTCTGTTCCAGAGAATAGCTCTTAGCTCGTGCGAAAGAAAAGCGGAACAACCGAACGAAAAAACGAACAGGGAGATGAATTCGTTCTCCTTCTCGTCTAACCGGTCACCACTAACCTATTGTACTCGCCTTCGACGCGTTCTTCGCCATGTAAAATTTAACGAGCGCTTGTAATTCTAACGTATCTCCTCGTTTCCCTTTCTATCACCTTGTTTCGGAGCAAAAATATCGACAATGTACAGTTGCGAGGATACGATCGTAAAAATTTACGACGAATCTCGTACGACACAGGATTAAAAGAACGAAGAAAGAAAAGTTTCGAAGAAACTTCGTTTAAAGCTCGCACCTATCTATAATCATTACGGCGATCGTTTTTATAGCCGCAATTAAGCGCAAACGCGCGAGACCCGGTGTCACGCGCGATATTGCTTCCGCTTCCGGTAAACGCGAAGACGATTCAAACTTACCATCGCACGCTGGGAGAACCTCTGTCTCCAACCGTGAATTGATAAGCAATGTTAGCCTGAATGTTCCCTTCGACTGATAAGACTAGATTACGATTTGGACGCACGAGCATCTGGCGTCGTCTACGTTAACCTTGTTCTTCCGCGTTAACCTCGTTCGTTTCACGGAGGCCGCGTGGCTCTGCGATAGTGTACATCCTCGAATTGACCGTCGCCGTATCGAGCAAATCTTATTACGGGGAAATTGCGCGTACCAAGTAACGATTACGAGCGACGTTGATTTCGACGATTTTACGTCGAATACTGTTAAGTATACGAGATTCGAACGTATAAAAATGCAAATTACCGACAATTTTACGAATGTTAGAGATAAGAATTTAGGAAACAGTTACAGCAACGTGTGAATATTACGTGACTGGAGTTGCTATTGAGTTTTAGGAATGAAATTGTAATAGTTATTTTTTAGAAAATGTTCTCAAAGGTAGACGATCATTTTCTTTATTTTTTTTCTTCTAAAAAAGAGCTAGGTCATGTAGTCAGACTCGGAAGATTATGCAGGTATCTAATTTACCATATATTATACAATTGAGTTAACGAAAAATTAAAACATCTATTATTTTCCAAAAGAATCGTAACGAGATTAGGATTATCTACTGTTTCAAATACTTATCGCCGCTATATAATATTTTAGATACCAAAACTTAAACAATTTTCTATTTTTCCGAAGGATCGTAACGAAATTACAATAGATGTGACATTGACAAAAATATGGATTTGAAACTGCTCGCGATAATCTTGAGATACCTTACGGTACTCCGAAAGATAAATGCCGAACGAATTAACGTTAACCTTGTCCGTCTTGTTAACCTTGTTCAGTTTACTCGAATCGAGCATGCCCGCTCGCCCACGTAGCCGCCAGGAATCGTGAAAGTGATGTTATAGGTAGGCATAAGCGACGCTCGTGCCCGCGAGCTAAATTCCACTTCCACCGAAAAAAAATAAAACAAAAATTCCGAAGTGGCGCACGCATACTTTTCATAGTCGATAAATAACAACAAATCTTTCGATCAAAGTCAATGACCACACCTGTAGCGTTTGGCAACGCTGCGGGTGTGGACTTCACACGAACATCCGTACGTGAAGACGAGAAAAAAAGAAGGAAAATGGAAGAGACTGGAGAGTTAGACGCAGATTCAAGATACAAGAAATAAAGATATCAACGAGAAATCCGTGCCAATGACACCGAATCTCTGCGTCTGTCCCTTCGATATTTTCCAGATCATTGAGCACCGTTGCCGGATACGTCATCCTATGATGGTATATATGTATACTACTTTGTTCGCGTCCAGCGAACACGCCGCCCTCGTGTTACGAGGATATCCGCGCTAATACGGCAACGAGAGGGATATACGATTGTCCTTACTACATATTTGTAGCTGTCTTTCCATTCAGACAACGTATATATATTACAGGCTGTATGTTATATCATGACATTAACGAAAAAGGGATACGCAGATTTGAAATAGTGAAACGTCAGTTTAAAGAATCGAAGTATCTTGTCACTCCATTTGGCAGCTATACAGTTATGGTAGAAAGGATGAAACGTGTAACGCATAGCCTCGGGGCCGATTGGAGACGCGGTTTAAAATATTATTCCATGTGAATACTCACCGGAACGATGGCCCGGGTGCTCTAGCTGTCGCCTAACGATTCCGGCTACTCCACGAGATCCCGCGAGGACGAAAAATCCTGTCGCACAAGCGTCACGCACTGTGTCAACCACGACGGTACTCTTACGACCGATCGGTCGAAGGACGAGAGACGTTTCCCGGTGCACCACGGACGCACTCGTGTATTCGAACGCGTATCTCGAGTGCTACGCGATACGATATCGATGGGCCTCGGGCCGCCATGCACTGACTGTCGAGACTGCGGCCGCTTGTCTCGCGCATGTCTTCATCGAACGCGCGCGCATCTCCCGTTTCGAACGACCCGTGGAATGCCGGGAGCTCGCTGCCAGCGCTATCTTTCGGTGGATCTCGCAAGTTACATTGAATCTCCTGTTGTATAGGTAGGAAACCTACAACCCGACATTCCATCGCAGATGGAGTACAGAATGGACGTGATATCACTGTACGATACCAATTAAAGGATTCGTTTAATTATTTTCAAATAAAATTGAAATTTAATATATCTGAACATAAAAATATAAATTTTTGAATCTTTTGAATCTATTTTTACTCTTGCATTCTCAAATCGATTATTAGATACACGGATACTGGGAGTTCGGCTACAGGCATCAAGAAATTTAAGGGATGATTCTTAAAACCGAAATAAGACGAAAATCAAAAATGAAAAATTGCGCTTTCGATTTTGTTTTTCAGTTACTGACAATTAAAAATCGGTCACAATATCCCTGCACGGGAGCAAACCCTTTTATACGAATGAAAGGATGTCTGCCTAGACAGCGGGGCACACAGTGATCCTTAATTAAACCGAACGACACATGAAAGGAAACTTATCTCGGCAAGTCGTATGGAAGAAGACCATGATATTCAGAGAACGTAAACGAACCCACGCGACGTTTTTGTAAAAAAAGAGAATGGTAGATTGAACATTAAACCTGCTTACTCTTGAACATCCATAAGAGGTTTGGATAGAGTTATTTAATTCTAGGATACTCCGTTCTTATTTATACTTTACTCAGTACGAAAAATACTTGTTATTAGTTACACTTCTAAATTATAACTCAATTATATTTCACTAATGTAATAATCCATAGATGCATTGATATGAACACCTAGTTAGGATCGCAGCCAATTAGCTCATATTACTTGCCATATAATTAATAATTATACCAGTTATACAGTTAATTACTTTGCTATATAGTGACATAATTAGTAATTATATATCAAATAATATGATTGCCCAGGTCTCACCACGAGGAGGTGCTGCGAATGGAGACCCACCCATGGGTTATGTAACACTACACATCGATCTCGACATTCAACCTGTTGGCAGAATGTCGAGTTTTGACTCTACTTAACCATGGGCCTGCGTATGGAAATAATTGTTTCGTAGCCTAACTGCGAAACACATATCTCCAACGCAGCGCTTACATGAATCTTTACAAACGTAGAACAAAGCCTATGTAACGCAACATCCATCTCCCACACAACGATTACATCGATCAGTACAAATATCGTACAATAATTCGCATCCCTACTGGCATCATTCGGTATCAAACACACATTTATCTAACTTGGAATGAAAGGAAGAAAATGTAGCTACTGACACTGTATATACCATTTCGTGTCTCGCAGAAGGGACATACGAGTCGCTGTACTAAACTAGTTATCGTTTTACTTTTGCGACACTGTAAGATATTGAAGATACTGAAAAGTTATAAACTCTAACGTGATCTCAATAAGTATCCCTTAAAAATGGGTAAACAAGAAAATGCCCGATGAATCAGATGATAAAGGAAAAAATCGCGGCGCGCCCGAAGCGAACGAGATCGCGATCTCTCGAAAGTACTCACAAACCTACGCGACGTACCCCCGTGCACGAGATAACCCCGAGGTTCAGCGGAAAGCCCAAGAATTGACCGTAACTCGATTCCTGTTTCGCCGTTCGAAACTTACACGAGTCGCGGTCGATGGCGCCGACCGGTGATGCTAGTGATCCACGGGTAATTCAGCCGTGGATCCGGCACATAGGCCAGCAACTTAACACACTCCAACTGAACATGTGGAACCCGGGGATGGACCGCTGAACAGGATTACGAAGGCAAGAGGCCTCAACTGAACAGTGGGGTCCACTCACGGGGAGGGACCGCTGAACAGGATTACGAAGGCATTGACCTCAACTGAACAGTGGGGTCCACTCCCGCGGGCCCGAACAGAATTACGGAGGACGTGAAATTGCAGGTCCCTGACCGAGTACCAAAGTACCAATCGGACAGGACTGCAGATCCACGACTGAATCCCCAACAGATTCGCTAGTATCACCGGCGCGACGACAACGCCCGCGATCCGATGCGAACGTCGAGCAGTCGTCGAGCAGTCACCGAGACAGAGGTGTCCTTGGGGCGACTTACGAATCCAAAGAGTTGTCCAGTGCACGTTGACCCGCACGTACGCGGAATACGCGCGAGCGAGTACGTCACGCTACGGTTTGAAAGAACTGAGTGATCGCGAACCGATAAATCGCGAGTACAATAAGTACTGTGTGGTAAGCGAGTGAAGGGAGACGAGATCTTTCTTTTTTTCGTTCTAAGGTGGATAAATGTCGTTGTACAGAATGAGCTCACAATGCACTTAACATAGGTATCTACCTTACGATTAATTAAGACTAAGACGCACGCATCCCACGGTGTCCCACGGTGTCCCACGATGTCCCACGGCGTCCCACGATGTCCCACGGCGTCCCACGGCGTCCCACGATGTCCAACGTTGTCCAACGGCGTCCAACGGTGTCCAACGGTGTCCAACGGTGTCCAACGGTGTCCAACGTTGTCCAACGACGTCCAACGACGTCCAACGACGTCCAACGACGTCCAACGACGTCCAACGACGTCCAACGACGTCCAACGACGTCCAACGATGTCCAACGATGTCCAACGGTGTCCAACGATGTCCAACGGTGTCCAACGATGTCCAACGACGTCCAACGGTGTCCAACGCTGTCCAACGATGTCCCACGTTGCAGTCCAGTCTAGATCATCCAAAATTCTGTTGGAGGCTTTTGGAGACCCAAACTGGACCGACGGTATCCCACGGTGTCCCACGTTGCAGTCCAGTCTAGATCATCCAAAATTCTGTTGGAGGCTTTTGGAGACCCAAACTGGACCGACGGTATCCCACGGTGTCCCACGTTGCAGTCCAGTCTAGATCATCCAAAATTCTGTTGGAGGCTTTTGGAGACCCAAACTGGACCGACGGTATCCCACGGTGTCCCACGTTGCAGTCCAGTCTAGATCATCCAAAATTCTGTTGGAGGCTTTTGGAGACCCAAACTGGACCGACGGTATCCCACGGTGTCCCACGTTGCAGTCCAGTCTAGATCATCCAAAATTCTGTTGGAGGCTTTTGGAGACCCAAACTGGACCGACGGTATCCCACGGCGTCCAACGGTGTCCAGCGGCGTCCAACGGCGTCCCACGTTGCAGTCCAGTTTAGATTATCCAAAATTCTCTTCGTGGCTTTTCGTAATCCAAACTGGACTGTATTAGCGTGGTTCTTAGCTTGGTATTGAATTATTGTGCAATGCTTGTATTTATGGATGTTGTGGTTTTCCAAACGTTAATCAACTGATTAATCTGCGAAAACGATTACATCTATCAGCACAAACATTGTACAATAATTCGGTACCATACTGGCAACATTCTGTATCAAAGATACATTTGTCTAACTTGGAACGAAAGAATGGAAATGAAACTATTGACACTGCATATACAATTTAGAGTCTTGCAGAAGAGACATACGACTCCTTGTACTAAACTTATGAAAATATCGAAAAGTTATATACTCCAACGTTACCGCAATATGCTTCTTTTAAAAATGGGGAAACGGGAAGAAGCCTGAACAATCACACAATGGAAGAAAAATCATTTGGGTATCTAGCATACATATTTAATATGCTATGAAATGTTCATATATGTAATTGAAATCTACTTTCTGCTAACTGATAAATTTGAAGCAAACTCATTTACTTGATGTGGTATATGAAAGAAACAGGTATTTTTAAAACGAGAACATTTTATACATGAAAAATAAACTACTAATAATGGTTAATTATATATCAAATTACTATTGATTAAATTTTAGCAAATATAGAGAATCATTTGTATCTTTTTAATCGAAACTAGGGTTACGTTGAAAACAAGAATTTTAAGTAATTGAATTTAATCTGAATTAAAAATTCACTATGAAATTCGAATATTTATAAAATTCTACATTACTGTTAAAAGATTGAAAATATCGCGGTCGAAGAAATGTTAAAAGTTATGGTTCTAAGAACGAACAATCATCAGCGGAAATTCCAATTGCAATGAATTAAATTTTAAAAAATATTTGAAGCCTTCATAGCAACTTTAAGATATTTCATTATAATACTTTGTTGCGCATGAAATCGCTCACAGTTTCAAATATGTAAATCTATATATAATATACGTTCGTAATAAATTTCTGTATTTTAGCAGTTATGGTAACGTTAACGCTGACAAAGAAATATGTCTTATAGCAGTATTTTCAGTAATAAACGTGGTAATAAGGGGCGCTGAAAAGGAAACAAAGCAGTAGCCAGAAGGGCTACTAAAATTCAATCGTATTCCACTCTATATAAACCCGATCAACACGCCGAGAGTGGAACTGAATATTCTTGTTTCGCAACACTAATTTACTACAAATATTTATGAAGCAGAAAATTTTCAAAATCAAACGCGATGAGTGCTTCGTTATATCTGCAATATCAATTAATCTACCATTAAAAAAAAAAATTAAGCCTGAAAATTCCCGATATTTGATACGCAACGCTAATAAGTATAAATCTACGCACTCGTATTTAAACAATACGCAACACTAATAGCGAGAGATCGAAGTACAACCATTTAAGAGGTTGCTGATGAACGATCACACTTGCACAGCTCTTGCAGCTGTACGTGTGATCCAGGAGCAGTATCCGACAAATGCAGTCGGAGGGGTTTGGGCATTTTGTAAACGCAACTCTAGCGAACAAAACGCGATCATTCATTATCGCAACGCTAAAGGGCAAAAATTAATAGAACTGGCGATGGAACAATATCGCAATGCTAACTCTTATAGTGAATTTAATAAAAATTACTATTTACTATATAAAAAGCTACTTTAAATATTCTGGTATTGCTACTTGCAATACTATAAAATTAATTGAAAACTAAGACTTTTATAATCTAATTTTGGATAATAAAAAATAGGATAAATTCCAAAAATTCATAATAAAAATTGCAAAATACAATCGCAACATCGTAATTCGCAACTCTAAAGCAAACGCGATTATCATTTTATCGCAACTCTAATTCAACCCGTAATCATTTTCTCGCCACACTAATGAAAAGTCGCGATGTTATTTCGCAACTCTAATACAACCCGTAATTAATTTGTCGCAACACTAATAAAAAAAATCGCGAGTGGAGGGCTGACATATCGCAGTGCAACCACGTAGGAGGTTGCCGATGAATAATCACACTTGTACAGCTCTTGCAGCTGTACGTGTGATCCAGGAATAGTGTCCGACAATTGCAGTCGGAGGATATGGGCAGTTTATGAACGCAACTCTACTCAACAAAACGCGATCATTCATTATCGCAACGCTAACAGGAAAAATTAGCAGAACTCGCGAGGGAACATTATCGCAACGCTAACTCTTATAGTGAATTTAATAAAAATTACTATTTACTATATGAAAAAGCTACTTTAAATATTCTGGTATTGCTACTTGCAATACTATAAAATTAATTGAAAACTAACACTGTTATAATATAATTTTAAACAATAGAAAACAGGAAAAATTCTAAAAATTGCAAAAGACAATCGCGATATCGTAATTCGCAACTCTAAAGCAAACGCGATTATCAACTTGTCGTAACTCTAATTCAAACCGTAATCATTTTCTCGCCACACTAATGAAAAGCCACGATGTTATTTCGCAACTCTAATACAACCCGTAATTAATTTGTCACAACACTAATAAGAAAAATCGCGATTTGCCCAATGGGACGATGGACCGATATATACATCGGCCAAAAAAGCAAAGACTACTGCTACTACTACTACTACTACTACTACTACTAAAAATACTAAAAGCGAGCATAGTGACAAAGTAGTAACAATAATGACTTCCCATGCTCTGGATGACCCAGAGGATGGGCAGCCATCAGTAGTTGCCCTCTTGAGTGGCAGTTTGCCGGGCCTCTTCGGCTTATAGCCTCTTCTTTCTTCGGGCGCAATGCCCGCTGAAACTTAAATCTAAGCTCGAGACTTCTAAATCGCAAACAAAAAAAAAAACTTACCAAGGTAAAATAAAAATATAAACCGCGGAAGCTGATTGAAGTGCACATGGACTGACCAACGATCACAGCAGTGATCGTTGCCCACTCGCATGTGCGTGTTCGAGCAATATACGTTCGTTTCGAGCCCACTCGCGACCGCGACCGCGAAATTCGAAAAATCGAAAGGCAAAACCAGAGACGAGTGCATGCTCTACCCGTGCTAGTTTCACCGTCGATTTTTCAAATTAGATTTCCAGAAACAGGTAGGTTACGCGAAAACGCGCCTACCCGACCAGAGACTGTGCCAACCTGTCCGGCCCTACTTATAATTAGCAGACATACCAGAAAGTATACTACCTAACCTACCTACCGCTATATTTAAAAATGGCAAAACAGGCACTAATACACTCGC
>NW_022882980.1:0-13787 GCF_011952255.1 Bombus vosnesenskii | reverse complement strand
TATAACGTCATACCATATAACGTATTACGTTATAAAGTTATAGCATATAACATATGACGTTATAACGTCATACCATATAACGTAATACGTTCTAACGTCATACCATATAACGTAATACGTTATAACGTCATGCCCTATATCGTAGTACGTTATAATTTCATACCATATGATGTATTACGTTATAACGGCATACCATATAACGTAATACGTTATAACGTCATCCCATATAACGTAATACGTTATAACGTCATACCATATAACGTAATACGTTATAACGGCATACCATATAACGTAATACGTTATAACGTCATACCATATGATGTATTACGATATAACGTCATCCCATATAACGTAATACTTTATAACGTCATACCATCTAACGTAATACGTTATAACGTCATACCATATAACGTAATACGTTATAACGTTATGCCATATAACGTAATACGTTATAACGTTATGCCATATAACGTAATATGTTATAACGGCATGCCATATGACGTAATAAGTTATAACGTCATCCCATATAACGTAATACGTTATAACGTCATACCATATGATGTATTACGATATAACGTCATCCCATATGACGTAATACTTTATAACATCATACCATATAACGTAATACGTTATAACGGCATACCATATAACGTAATACGTTATAACGTCATCCCATATAACGTAATACGTTATAACGTCATACCATACAACGTAATACGTTATAACGTCATTACCATAAAACGTAATACGTTATAAAGTTATAGCATATAACGTATGACGTTATAACGTTATAAAATATAACGTGATACGTTATAACGTTATACCATATAACGTAATAAGTCATAACGGCGTCCCATATAACGTAATACGTTATAACGTCATACCATATAACGTATTACGTTATAAAGTTATAGCATATAACATATGACGTTATAACGTCATACCATATAACGTAATACGTTATAACGTCATACCCTATATCGTAATACGTTATAAAGTTATAGCATATAACGTATGACGTTATAACGTTATAAAATATAACGTGATACGTTATAACGGTCATACCATATAACGTAATACGTTATAATCGTTATGCCATATAACGTAATACGTTATAACGGCATACCATATAACGTAATACGTTATAATCGTCATTCCATATAACGCAATACGTTATAACGGCATACCATATAACGTAATACGTTATAACGTCATCTCATATAACGTAATGCGTTATAAGGTCATACCATATAACGTAATACGTTACAAAGTTATAGCATATAACGTATGACGTTATAACGTTATAAAATATAACGTAATACGTTATAACGTCATACCATATCAGGTAATACGTTATAACGTCATACCATACAACGTAATACGTTATAACGTCATACCATATAACGTATTACGTTATAAAGTTATAGCATATAACGTTATACGTTATAACGTCATAGCATACAACGTATTACGTTATAACGTTAGAAAATATAACGTTATACGTTATAACGTCATAGCATACAACGTATTACGTTATAATGTTAGAAAATATAACGTTATACGTTATAACGTCATCCCATATAACGTAATACGTTCTAACGTCATACCATATAACGTAATAAGTTATAACGTCATACCCTATATCGTAATACGTTATAATGTCATACCATATAACGTAATACGTTATAACGTCATACCATATAACGTAATACGTTATAACGTCATACCATATAACGTAATACGTTATAACGTCATACCATATAACCTAATACGTTATAACGTCATAATATATAACGTAACACGTTATATCGTTATACCACATAACGTAATACATTATAACGTCATCCCATATAACTTAACACGTTATAACGTCATACCTTCTAACGTAATACGTTATAACGTCATAATATATAACGTACCACGTTATATCGTTATATCACATAACGTAATACGTTGTAACATCGTCCCATATAACGTAATACGTTATAACGTCATACCATATAACCTAATAAGTTATAACGTCATAATATATAACGTAACACGGTATATCGTTATACCACATAACGTAATACGTTATAACGTCTTCCCATATAACGTAATACGTTATAACGTAATACCATATAACGTAATCCGTTATAACGTCATACCATATAACCTAATACGTTATAACGTCATACCATATAAAGTAATACGTTATAACGTCATCCCATATAACGTAATACGTTATAACGTCATACCATATAACGTAATACGTTATAACGTCGCCCCATATAACGTAACACGTTATAACGTCATACTATATCAGGTAATACGTTATAACGTCATACCATACAACGTAATACGTTATAACGTCATACCATATCAGGTAATACGTTATAACGTCATACCATACAACGTAATACGTTATAACGTCATACCATATAACGTATTACGTTATAAAGTTATAGCATATAACGTTATACGTTATAACGTCATAGCATACAACGTATTACGTTATAACGTTAGAAAATATAACGTTATACGTTATAACGTCATAGCATACAACGTATTACGTTATAACGATAGAAAATATAACGTAATACGTTATAACGTCATCCCATATAACGTAATACGTTCTAACGTCATACCATATAACGTAATACGTTATAACGTCATCCCATATAACGTTAATACGTTATAACGTCATACCATACGATGTATTACGATATAACGTCATCCCATATAACGTAATACTTTATAACGTCATACCATATAACGTAATACGTTATAACGTCATCTCATATAACGTAATACGTTATAACGTCATACCATATAACGTAATACGTTCTAACGTCATACCATATAACGTAATACCTTATAACGTCATACCATATAACGTAATACGTTATAACGTCATCCCATATAACGTCATCCCATATAACGTAATACTTTATAACGTCATACCATCTAACGTAATACGTTATAACGTCATACCATATAACGTAATACGTTATAACGTCATCCCATATAACGTAATACGATACAACGTCATCCCATATAACGTAATACGTTATAACGGCATACCAAATAACGTACTACGTTATAACGTCATCCCATATAACGTAATACTTTATAACGTCATTCCATATAACGTAATACGTTATAACGGCATACCATATAACGTAATACGTTATAACGTCATCCCATATAACGTAATACGTTATAACGTCATACCATACAACGTAATACGTTATAACGTCATACCATATAACGTATTACGTTATATAGTTATAGCATATAACGTATGACGTTATAACGTTATAAAATATAACGTGATACGTTATAACGTTATACCATATAACGTAATAGGTCATAACGTCGTCCCATATAACGTAATACGTTATAACGTCATACCATATAACGTATTACGTTATAAAGTTATAGCATATAACATATGACGTTATAACGTCATACCATATAACGTAATACGTTCTAACGTCATACCATATAACGTAATACTTTATAACGTCATACCTAATAACGTAATACGTTATAACGGCATACCATATAACGTAATACGTTATAACGTCATCCCATATACCGTAATACATTATAACGTCATCCCATATAACGTAATACGTTATAACGTCATACCATACAACGTAATACGCTATAACGTCACACCATATAACGTATTACGTTATAACGTCATACCATATAACGTAATACGTTATAACGTCATACCATATAACGTAATACGTTCTAACGTCATACCATATAACGTAATACGTTATAACGTCATACCATACAACGTAATACGTTATAACGTCATACCATATGATGTATTACGATATAACGTCATCCCATATAACGTAATACTTTATAACGTCATACCATGTAACGTAATACGTTATAACGTCATCTCATATAACGTAATACGTTATAACGTCATACCATATAACGTAATACGTTATAACGTTATGCCATATAACGTAATACGTTATAACGGCATACCATATAACGTAATACGTTATAACGTCATCCCATATAACGTAATACGTTATAACGGCATACCATATAACGTAATACGTTATAACGTCATCTCATATAACGTAATGCGTTATAAGGTCATACCATATAACGTAATACGTTACAAAGTTATAGCATATAACGTATGACGATATAACGTTATAAAATATAACGTAATACGTTATAACGTCATACCATATCAGGTAATACGTTATAACGTCATACCATACAACGTAATACGTTATAACGTCATACCATATAACGTATTACGTTATAAAGTTATAGCATATAACGTTATACGTTATAACGTCATAGCATACAACGTATTACGTTATAACGTTAGAAAATATAACGTTATACGTTATAACGTCATCATACAACGCGTTATAACAACGTAATACGCTATAACGTCATCCCATATAACGTAATATAACGTCATACCATATAACGTAATACGTTATAACGTCATACCTATATGTATACGTTATAATTTCATACCATATATGTAACGTTATAACGGCATACCATATAACGTATACGTTATAACGTCATCCCATATAACGTACGTTATAACGCCATACCAGCGATGTATTACGATATCGATCATCCCATATAACGTAAACTTTACAACGTCATACCATATACGTAATACGTTATAACGTCATCTCATATTACATTATAACGTCATCCCATATAACGTAATACGTTATAACGTCGCCACCCTATGTCGTAATACGTTCTAACGTCATACCATATAACGTAATACGTTAACGTCATACCATACAACGTAATACGTTATAACGTCATACCATATAACGTAATACGTTCTAACGTAATACATAACGTCATCATACAACGTAATACGTTATAACGTCATACCATATAACGTAATACGTTATAACGTCATACCATATAACGTAATACGTTATAACGTCATACATATAACGTAATACGTTATAACGTCATACCATACGTAATATATGACGTACCATATAACCAGTTATGCATATAACGTATACGTTATACGTTATACCATATAACGTAATAAGTCATAACGTCGTCCCATATAACGTAATACGTTATAACGTCATACCATATAACGTAATACGTATACGTTATATATAACGTAATATGTTATAACATATAACGTGATACGTTATAAAATTATACCATATAACGTAATAAGTCATAACGTCATCCCATATCAGGTAATACGTTATAACGTCATACCATACAACGTAATACGTTATAACGTCATACCATATAACGTATTACGTTATAACGTTAGAAAATATAACGTTATACGTTATAACGTCATAGCATACAACGTATTACGTTATAACGATAGAAAATATAACGTAATACGTTATAACGTCATACCCTATATCGTAATACGTTATAATGTCATCCCATATAACGTAATACGTTATAACGTCATACCATATAACGTAATACGTTATAACGTTATGCCATATAACGTAATATGTTATAACGGCATACCATAAAACGTAATAAGTTATAACGTCATACCATATAACGTAATACGTTATAACGTCATACCATATAACGTAATACGTTATAACGGCATACCAAATAACGTAATACGTTATAACGTCATCCCATATAACGTAATACGTTATAACGTCATACCATATCAGGTAATACGTTATAACGTCATACCATACAACGTAATACGTTATAACGTCATACCATATCAGGTAATACGTTATAACGTCATACCATACAACGTAATACGTTATAACGTCATACCATATAACGTATTACGTTATAAAGTTATAGCATATAACGTTATACGTTATAACGTCATAGCATACAACGTATTACGTTATAACGTTAGAAAATATAACGTTATACGTTATAACGTCATAGCATACAACGTATTACGTTATAACGATAGAAAATATAACGTAATACGTTATAACGTCATCCCATATAACGTAATACGTTCTAACGTCATACCATATAACGTAATACGTTATAACGTCATCCCATATAACGTTAATACGTTATAACGTCATACCATATGATGTATTACGATATAACGTCATCCCATATAACGTAATACTTTATAACGTCATACCATATAGCGTAATACGTTATAACGGCATACCATATAACGTAATACGTTATAACGGCATACCATATAACGTAATACGTTATAACGTCATACCATATGATGTATTACGATATAACGTCGTCCCATATAACGTAATACTTTATAACGTCATACCATATAACGCATGTACGTTATAAAGTTATAACATATAACGTATGACGTTATAACGTTATAAATATATATAACGTGATACGTTATAACGTTATACCATATAACGTAATACGTTATAACGTCATACCATATAACGTAATACGTTCTAACGTCATACCATATAACGTAATACCTTATAACGTCATACCATATAACGTAATACGTTATAACGTCATCCCATATAACGTCATCCCATATAACGTAATACTTTATAACGTCATACCATCTAACGTAATACGTTATAACGTCATACCATATAACGTAATACGTTATAACGTCATCCCATATAACGTAATACGATACAACGTCATCCCATATAACGTAATACGTTATAACGGCATACCAAATAACGTACTACGTTATAACGTCATCCCATATAACGTAATACTTTATAACGTCATTCCATATAACGTAATACGTTATAACGGCATACCATATAACGTAATACGTTATAACGTCATCCCATAAGTGTAATACGTTATAACGTCATAATATAACGTAATACGTTCTAACGTCATACCATATAACGTAATACGTTATAACGTCATCCCATATAACGTAATACGTTATAACGTCATACCATATGATGTATTACGATATAACGTCATCCCATATAACGTAATACTTTATAACGTCATACCATATAACGTAATACGTTATAACGTCATACCCTATATCGTAATACGTTATAATTTCATACCATATGATGTATTACGTTATAACGTCATACCATATGATGTATTACGATATAACGTCATACCATACAACGTAATACTTTATAAAGTCATACCATATAACGTAAAACGTTATAACGTTATCCCATATAACGTAATACGTTATAACGTCATACCATATAACGTACACGTTATAACGGCATACCATATGATGTATTACGATATAACGTCATACCATACAACGTAATACTTTATAAAGTCATACCATATAACGTAAAACGTTATAACGGCATACCATATAACGTAATACGTTATAACGTCATCCCATATAACGTAATACGTTATAACGTCATACCATACAACGTAATACGTTATAACGTCATTACCATATAACGTAATACGTTATAAAGTTATAGCATATAACGTATGACGTTATAACGTTATAAAATATAACGTAATACTTTATAACGTCATACCATCTAACGTAATACGTTATAACGTCATACCATATAACGTAATACGTTATAACGTCACCCCATATAACGTAATACGTTATAACGTCACCCCATATAACGTAATACGTTATAACGTCATACCATACAACGTAATACGTTATAACGTTATGCCATATAACGTATTACGTTATAAAGTTATAGCATATAACGTTATACGTTATAACGTCATAGCATACAACGTATTACGTTATAACGTTAGAAAATATAACGTTATACGTTATAACGTCATAGCATACAACGTATTATGTTATAACGATAGAAAATATAACGTAATACGTTATAACGTTATACCATATAACGTAATAAGTCATAACGTCGTCCCATACAACGTAATACGTTATAACGTCATACCATATAACGTAATACGTTATAACGGCATACCATATAACGTAATACGTTATAACGTCATCCCATATAACGTAATAAGTCATAACGTCGTCCCATATAACGTAATACGTTATAACGTCATACCATATAACGTATTACGTTATAAAGTTATAGCATATAACATATGACGTTATAACGTCATACCATATAACGTAATACGTTATAACGTCATACCCTATATCGTAATACGTTATAATTTCATACCATATGATGTATTACGATATAACGTCATCCCATATAACGTAATACGTTATAACGTCATACCATACAACGTAATACGTTATAACGTCATACCATATAACGTAATACGTTATAAAGTTATAGCATATAACGTATGACGTTATAACGTTATAAAATATAACGTGATACGTTATAACGTTATACCATATAACGTAATAAGTCATAACGTCGTCCCATATAACGTAATACGTTATAGCGTCATACCATATAACGTAATACGTTATAACGTTATGCCATATAACGTAATATGTTATAACGGCATACCATATAACGTAATACGTTATAACGTCATCCCATATAACGTAATACGTTATAACGTCATACGATATAACGTAATACGTTATAACGGCATACCATATAACGTAATACGTTATAACGTCATCCCATATAACGTAATACGTTCTAACGTCATACCATATCACGTAATACGTTATAACGTCATACCATATAACGTATTACGTTATAAAGTTATAGCATATAACGTATTACGTTATAATGATATAACGTTATAAGATATAATGTGATACGTTATAACGTTATATCATAAAACGTAATACGTCATAACGTCGTCCCATATAACGTAATACGTTATAACGTCATATCATAAAACGTAATACGTTATAAAGTTATATCATGTAAAGTAATACGTTATAACGTTATACCATATATCGACACTCTGTGTTACCACAGATTTTATACGAAATAGTGAAATTGGAAATTGAATACTGTATTCAGAGTTAAAATATAATGCTATATGAAAATGAAATAGCACTTCAAAGACTTGATAGATTTCGTTAATAAAATAAAGCAAAATAAATCTTTAATTCACTCACTACGAATTTATGGTATTGATTAAAATCAATGAATGTAGAGTTACTTCCGATTAAGGGTACAACTGTTATAAATTAAGAGCATAATTACATTGTATTAATGGGAAAATGTTGTTATAAATTATTGGTATAACTGTTAAGAATTAATGATGTAATTGTTTTAGATTAATGGCTTAAATGTTATAAATTAATGGCTTAGAAGGTATAAATGAATAGCTTAAATGTTATATATTTATAGTTTAAATTTATAAAATAACAGTTTAAATGTTGTACATTATTGGCTTAGATGTTGAAAATTAATAGCTTAAATGTTATAAATTAATGGCTTAAATGTTATAAATTAATAGTTTAAATGTTATAAATTAATGGCTTAAATGTATAAAATGATAGTTCAAATATTGTAAATTAATGGCTAAGATGTTGTAAATTAATAGCCTAAATGTTATAAATTAATAACTTAAATGTATAAAATAACAGTTCAAATGTTGTAAATTAATGGCTTAGATGTTGTAAATTAATAGCTTAAATGTTATAAATTAATAGCACAAATGTTTTTGACAATTGTGGATCTTTGAAGCCGAAATAATGTTATAAGAACACTAAATTTATACTGAGGATTAATATTAAAATAGTAATCTATTTATTTCATGGACGATTTCTTATATATTCATCGATACACACTTGCGCGCGTCTCAGCACTTTCTTCTATACCCGACTGTTAACCGACTGAACAGTTTACATTCATCTGTTTTCGAGACCCCGCGCACACGCATACATCCACACGCTGATATTCACATACAAGTATCTCTACTACACACTTAACCCAGTCCAACACAGAAAATTATACATATCTCAACAAATGTTATAAATTAATAGTTTAGACGTTATAAATTAATTGCTCATATGTTATATATTAATGGCTTAAATGTTATAAATTAATAGCTTAAATATTATAAATTAATTTCTCAAGTATTGTAAATTAATGGCTTAGACGTTATAAATTACTAGTTACAATGTTGTTATTTGATATTTTTTTATTTACCTTATATTTAAATTCTTCTTGGATGTTCACTGTCCGGAATTTCAGGCACGAAAGAGCTCGCGCGCGACTTCCGCGTTCCTTATATATCTTGACAAGGTGTCGAGATGTCAATCAAACGTTAACGATCTCTTGACATAGCAAAGGACGGGTTTTCCATTATAACAAAATCAAATTGAACAATTTCTTAATTTTTATCGTAAATTGGCGCCTTCGACGATTTAATACGGTATCCTTTTTTATCATTTTAATAGTTTCTACAAACTAAGACTAAATTCACACCTCCTTGATACTAGTTTTCGACTATCAATTAGTTTGAACAAAAAGGGAAAAGAGCCTAACGGCAGTCGATGACGTTACTGTGAAATATGTTATGGTATTTAAATAATCAGCCAGATAAAATTCATATTAATCATTATATTATATTATCGATATTCGTTCATTTACTCGTGCTAATTACAAAATAAAATGTTCTCTTTTCTTGAATAACACCTACATCACCGTCTTCGATATTTAAATTTCTTATTTAATGCTTATTTAAAAGTCAGGTACCTTTTTAATTCCTCTCAAGTTAAACGAGTAAATTTACTCGTTATAGTTGTAACATAAAATGGCTATTTTCTTCAATACCACTTGCATCGCTGTACGTGATACAAATATTAATTATGTATCGAATAATATGTACCAATTGGCTGTAATCGCGGTTAGGTATTTCTTCGTTTGATCTATCAAGAGATCTATTAGGCTATTAGCGAAACACTTATTGATTCCTCAAAGATGTATCTTAACTTAAATCTTAAAGATTAACTAAATGATTATATTTGATTAGTATTCGACAGTGTCCATCATATTCAGCCATCTTCTTTTATAATTGATACTGCTCGGATCAATTATTTTATAATAAATTGCAGATTATGCCACGGTATATTATAAGATATTTGTCTATAGCTCTTTTTTTCTAATTCATTGATTTTATTATTAGTCTCGTTGGTTTTTCCTGTGAGTATCTGCTGTACGTACAATTCCATTATGCTCAGATTTTTAACATCGTTGTACGAATATGTGCGTGTTCTAGCAGTAAACATTGGTTTCGTTAAAATGAATGTAAATGCATGATATTATCAGAAATTGTGATTGTAATTAACAATAATTCAAACAAAATTCAAAGAATTGAAATTGTTAGGGAAGAGATACATTTACACTGTACATGAGAGTGTGTGTGTAAGGGTTAGAGGGCGTCAAGGTCTTAGTGGAGACAAAAGACTGTTGCCAGATGTTAGAAGCAATTCGCTGTGGAGTGCCGAAGCGTGCAGACGTGTCTCTAGTGCCCAGCGTAGTTCGAAAACAACACGTGTCGCCCAACCGTCGAAAGAGAACACAGCTAAGTGTCCCTTACCCTTTAGGGAGAAGAAAATCCCACGCTCCTAACCCCAACCCGAATACTAGCCTCACAGCCTCACAACTAGTTGTTCATTCCGAATTAACTAGCTCGATGATGGCCCAGCAACCGCGACCAGGCTCTCCGGAGCAGACTCGCGGCTACCCCGTGCTACCCCCCCCCCGTGGCAGAAGTGTAGCAGAACTCTCCGCACTAACGACGCTAACACTACAAAGAAAAGGAAAATAGAAACAGCAACGCAAATAAACACACACAACAGGTTCGCCGTATTGGAATCCTCAAACGACGCCATGGAAATCGTAGAACCGCCACCAAACCAACACTCACAGAGAATCCCCCCTCCCCCACCAATATTTGTGGACGACGTCATTGACATACAGACAATGATCAAGTCCCTAGAGAGAGATATCAGCAAGGAGGAATATAACCTTAAGATAAGCAACAACAAGGTAAAAATACTACCGACGAACCCAGAAGCTTACAGAAAACTCACCAAGACACTCAGGACCCTGAACGCCAACTTCCACACCTACCAACTCAAACAGAAAAGGCCTTTCCGGGTGGTCCTACGAAACATACACCACTCAGCAGACATAGACGAACTCAAATACGAACTCTCAAAACTCGGCCACGAAGTCATCAACGTAAGTAATATAAGGCATAGTGTCTCGAAAGACCCGTTATCCTTATTCTTCCAAGACATTAAACAAAAACCGAACAATAAGGAAATCTACAACATCAGTCGCCTAATGAACGCGATAGTAAAGATCGAACCACCGCTCGTGAAAAAAGAAATAGTGCAGTGCAAAAGGTGCCAAAGGTACGGTCATACGCAGAAATACTGCAACCATACTTTCCGCTGCGTTAAATGCGCAGGCTCTCACTCCACTGACCAGTGCGCCAAATCACCGGAAACCCCAGCGAAATGCATCCACTGCCAGGGGGACCACCCTGCCAACTACAAAGGCTGCCCAGCATATAAAACACTATACACGAACAGGTACCCTAAGCTCAGAGCAAAAGAGGTATCCAACCAAACACCCAGCCCGCCGAAATTCACGACTACCCCAACCCCGTCAACCAACCAAACACCCAGTCCTACCAAATTCATCTCCACCTCAACCTCCTATGCCCAAGCAGTACAGGGCATCCAAAATAACCCGAACAGCCAAAGGAACCTTCCCAAAACAGTGTCCCCAACCCACCAAACACAGACAACTCCTCAAGGCTTGAGAAACTAATAGAGAAACAATCGGAGCAAATAAATCACTTGCTATCGCTACTAACACTCATCGTGGGAAAATTAGCACGCCCCGACTCAAAATAAAACCAAGGCGCATAGCACTCTGGAACGCCAACGGTCTAGCGCAACAGAAACTTGAACTAGAACTCTTCTTAAAACACCAGCAAATCGACGTAATGCTCGTATCGGAAACCCACTTCACCGACAAGAGCTACCTGAAAATAAATGGTTACAAATTCTACCATACCCAACACCCCAGCGGAAAGGCCCACGGTGGCACCGGAATAATAATCAAAGCATGTATTAAGCACTACGAACTCCCATCATTCCAGAAAGACTACCTCCAAGCAACAAACGTAGCAATAGAAGACTGCCATGGCTCAATCACCACCTCAGCAGTATACTGCCCTCCCAGACACTCCATCGCCAAAGAAGACTTTGATAACTTCCTGGACACCCTGGGCAATAGATTCATAGTTGGAGGAGACTATAACGCCAAGCACATCCAATGGAACAGCAGACTGGTTACAGCAAGAGGCAAAAACCTCTTAAACGGCATAATAAACAACAACCTCAACTACCTCACCACATACGAACCCACATACTGGCCCACTGACACCAACAAAATACCCGACCTTCTCGACTTCCTCATAACTAAAAATATCCCATCAAGACACGTCCAGATCAACTCCTCGGCTGATCTCTCCTCTGATCATTCTCCCGTGATAGCAACAGTCAGTTCAACAATCATCGAGAATACACCTAATGGCTCCATTCACAACCAACACACCAACTGGCAGCTCTTCAGAGAAGTCTTTACACACTCAACCTCAGCCTTCACCCCACTAAAAACAAAGGAAGATATCGAAGCAACCACGGAATACTTAAACACGAGCATAATAAACGAGCATATCCCCAATACATACTAAAAAAATAGCAGAAAAACGTAGACTAAGAAGAGTATGGCAGACCCATAGAACAACGGAGGACAAACGCAAACTTAACAACGCAACTAGAAAGCTATCCAGAACCTTAAGAAACTATAAAAACGACTGTTTCCATAAATACCTCGCCAGCTTATCCCCCACAGCCGACGCCAACTACTCACTATGGAAGGCCTCCAGGAAACTCACACGCCCCCCACAAATAATCCCACCTATCCGCC
>NW_022882979.1:0-18083 GCF_011952255.1 Bombus vosnesenskii | reverse complement strand
TTATAACGGCATACAATATAACGTAATACGTTATAACGTCATCTCATATAACGTAATACGTTATAACGTCATACCATATAACGTAATACGTTATAACGTCATACCATATAACGTAATACGTTATAAAGTTATAGCATATAACGTATGACGTTATAACGTTATAAAATATAACGTGATACGTTATAACGTTATACCATATAACGTAATAAGTCATAACGTCATCCCATATAACGTAATACGTTATAACGTCATACCATATAACGTAATACGTTATAACGTCATGCCATATAACGTAATATGTTATAACGGCATACCATATAACGTAATAAGTTATAACGTCATCCCATATAACGTAATACGTTATAACGTCATCCCATATAACGTAATACGTTATAACGTCATACCATATCAGGTAATACGTCATAACGTCATCCCATATATCGTAATACGTTATAACGGCATACCATATAACGTAATACGTTATAACGTCATCTCATATAACGTAATACGTTATAACGTCATACCATATAACGTAATACGTTACAAAGTTATAGCATATAACGTATGACGTTATAACGTTACTCAAATATAACGTGATACGTTATAACGTTATACCATATAACGTAATAAGTCATAACGTCATCCCATATAGCGTAATACGTTATAACGTCATACCATATAACGTAATGGTTATAACGTCATCCATATAACGTAATACGTTGTAACGTCGCCTACATATAACGTATACGTTATAAAGTTATAACATATAACGTGTGACGTTTATAACGTTATAACGACATACCATATAGCAATAATACTTTTATAACGTCATACCATATATAACGTAATACATTATAACGTCATCCCATATATCGTAATACTTTATAACGATCATACCATGCGCGTAATACATTATAACGTCATCTCATATAACGTAACACTTTACAACGTCATACCATATAACGTAATACGTTATAACGTCATCTCATATAACGTAATACATTATAACGTCATCCCATATAACGTAATACGTTATAACGTCATACCCTATATCGTAATACGTTATAACGTCATACCATATGATGTATTACGATATAACGTCATCCCATATAACGTAACACTTTACAACGTCATACCATATAACGTAATACGTTATAACGTCATCTCATATAACGTAATACGTTATAACGTCATACCATATAACGTAATACGTTATAAAGTTATAGCATATGACGTATGACGTTATAACGTTATAAAATATAACGTGATACGTTATAACGTTATACCATATAACGTAATACGTTATAACGTCATACCATACAACGTAATACGTTATAACGTCATTACCATATAACGTAATACGTTATAAAGTTATAGCATATAACGTATGACGTTATAACGTTATAAAATATAACGTGATACGTTATAACGTTATACCATATAACGTAATAAGTCATAACGTCGTCCCATATAACGTAATACGTTATAACGTCATACCATATAACGTAATACGTTATAATGGCATACCATATAACGTAATACTTTATAACGTCATCCCATATAACGTAATACGTTATAACGTCATCCCATATAACGTAATACGTTATAACGTCATCCCATATAACGTAATACGTTCTAACGTCATACCATATAACGTAATACGTTATAACGTGTTATGCCACATAACGCAATACGTTATAACGGTATACCATATAACGTACGTTATAACGTCATCCATATAACGTAACAGTTATAACGGCATACCATATAACGTAATACGTTATGACGTCATCTCATATAACGTAATACGTTATAATGTCATGCCATATAACGTAATACGTTATAAAGTTATAGCATATAACGTATGACGTTATAACGTCATAAAATATAACGTGATACGTTATAACGTTATACCATATAACGTAATAAGTCATAACGTCATCCCACATAACGTAATACGTTATAACGTCATACCATATAACGTAATACGTTATAACGCTATGTCATATAACGTAATATGTTATAACGGCATACCATATAACCTAATGAGTTATAACGTCATCCCATATAACGTAATACGTTATAACGTCATACCATATAACGTAATACGTTATAACGGCATACCATATAACGTAATACTTTATAACGTCATCCCATATAACGTAATACGTTATAACGGCATACCATATAACGTAATACGTTATAACGTCATACCATACAACGTAATACGTTATAACGTCATACCCATATAACGTAATACGTTATAACGTCATCCCATATAACGTAATACGTTATAACGTCATACCATACAACGTAATACGTTATAACGTCATACCATATAACGTATTACGTTATAAAGTTATAGCATATAACGTATGACGTTATAACGTTATAAAATATAACGTGATACGTTATAACATTATACCATATAGCGTAATAAGTCATAACGTCGTCCCATATAACGTAATACGTTATAACGTCATACCATATAACGTAATACGTTATAACGGCATACCATATAACGTGATACGTTATAACATTATACCATATAGCGTAATAAGTCATAACGTCGTCCCATATAACGTAATACGTTATAACGTCATACCATATAACGTAATACGTTATAACGGCATACCATATAACGTAATACGTTATAACGTCATACCATATAACGTAATACGTTATAACGGCATACCATATAACGTAATACGTTATAACGTCATCCCATATAACGTAATACGTTATAATGTCATCCCATATAACGTAATACGTTATAACGTCATACCATATAACGTAATACGTTATAACGGCATACCATATAACGTAATACGTTCTAACGTCATACCATATAACGTAATACGTTATAACGTCATACCATATAACGTAATACGTTATAACGTCATACCATATAACGTAATACGTTATACAGTTATAGCATATAACGTATGACGTTAAAACGTTATAAAATATAACGTGATACGTTATAACGTTATACCATATAACGTAATAAGTCGTAACGTCGTCCCATATAACGTAATACGTTATAACGTCATACCATATAACGTAATACGTTATAACGTCATCCCATATAACGTAATACGTTATAACGGCATACCATATAACGTAATACGTTATAACGTCATCCCATATAACGTAATACGTCATAAAGTTATAGCATATAACGTATGACGTTATAACGTTATAAAATATAACGTGATACGTTATAACGTTATACGATATAACGTAATAAGTCATAACGTCGTCCCATATAACGTAATACGTTATAACGTCATACCATATAACGTAAAACGTTATAAGGTCATCCCATATAACGTAATACGTTATAACGTCATACCATACAACGTAATACGTTATAGCGTCATACCATATAACGTATTACGTTATAAAGTTATAGCATATAACGTTATACGTTATAACGTCATAGCATACAACGTATTACGTTATAACGTTAGAAAATATAACGTAATACGTTATAACGTTAGAAAATATAACGTAATACGTTATAACGTCATCCCATATAACGTAATACGTTCTAACGTCATACCATATAACGTAATACGTTATAACGTCATACCCTATATCGTGATACGTTATAATTTCATACCATATGATGTATTACGATATAACGTCATCCCATATAACGTTATAAGTCATAACGTCGTCCCATATAACATAATACGTTATAACGTCATACCATATAACGTAATACGTTATAACGTTATGCCATATAACGTAATATGTTATAACGGTATACCATATAACGTAATACGTTATAACGTCATCCCATATAACGTAATACGTTATAACGTCATACCATACAACGTAATACGTTATAGCGTCATACCATATAACGTATTACGTTATAAAGTTATAGCATATAACGTATGACGTTATAACGTCATCCCATATAACGTTATAAGTCATAACGTCGTCCCATATAACATAATACGTTATAACGTCATACCATATAACGTAATACGTTATAACGTTATGCCATATAACGTAATACGTTATAACGGTATACCATATAACGTAATACGTTATAACGTCATCCCATATAACGTAATACGTTATAACGTCATACCATATAACGTAATACGTTATAACGTCATACCATATAACGTAATACGTTATAAAGTTATAGCATATAACGTATGACGTTATAACGGCATAACATATAACGTAATACGTTATAACGTCATCCCATATAACGTAATACGTTATAACGTCATACCATACAACGTAATACGTTATAGCGTCATACCATATAACGTAATACGTTATAACGTCATACCCTAGATCGTAATACGTTATAATTTCATAGCATATGATGTATTACGTTATAACGTCATACTATATGATGTATTACGATATAACGTCATACCATACAACGTAATACGTTATAACGTCATACCATACAACGTAATACGTTATAACGTCATTACCATATAACGTAATACGTTATAACGTCATACCATACAACGTAATACGTTATAACGTCATTACCATATAACGTAATACGTTATAAAGTTATAGCATATAACGTATGACGTTATAACGTTATAAAATATAACGTGATACGTTATAAAGTTATACCATATAACGTAATAAGTCATAACGTCGTCCCATATAACGTAATACGTTATAACGTCATACCATATAACGTAATACGTTATAACGTCATACCATATAACGTAATACGTTATAACGTCATACCATATGATGTATTACGATATAACGTCATCCCATATAACGTAATACGTTATAACGGCATACCAAATAACGTAATACGTTATAACGTCATCCCATATAACGTAATAAGTTATAACGTCATCCCATATAACGTAATACGTTATAACGTCATACCATATAACGTAATACGTTATAACGGCATACCAAATAACGTAATACGTTATAACGTCATCCCATATAACGTAATACGTTATAACGTCATACCATATCAGGTAATACGTTATAACGTCATCCCATATAACGTAATACGTTATAACGTCATACCTTATAACGTAATACGTTATAACGTCATACCATATAACGTAATACGTTATACAGTTATAGCATATAACGTATGACGTTAAAACGATATAAAATATAACGTGATACGTTATAACGTTATACCATATAACGTAATAAGTCATAACGTCGTCCCATATAACGTAATACGTTATAACGTCATACCATATAACGTAATACGCTATAAAGTTATAGCATATAACGTATGACGTTATAGCGTTCTAAAATATAACGTGATACGTTATAACGCTATACCATATAACGTAATAAGTCATAACGTCATCCCATATAACGTAATACGTTATAACGTCATACCATATAACGTAATACGTTATAACGTCATACCATATAACGTAATACGTTATAAAGTTATAGCATATAACGTATGACGTTATAACGTTATAAAATATAACGTGATACGTTATAACGTTATACCATATAACGTAATAAGTCATAACGTCGTCCCATACAACGTAATACGTTATAACGTCATACCATATAACGTATGACGTTATAACGTTATAAAATATAACGTGATACGTTATAACGTTATACCATATAACGTAATAAGTCATAACGTCGTCCCATATAACGTAATACGTTATAACGTCATTCCATATAACGTAATACGTTATAACGTCATACCATATAACGTAATACGTTCTAAAGTCATACCATATAACGTAATACGTTATAACGTCATACCATATAACGTAATACGTTATAACGTTATGCCATATAACGTAATATGTTATAACGGCATACCATAAAACGTAATAAGTTATAACGTCATACCATATAACGTAATACGTTATAACGTCATACTCTATAACGTAATACGTTATAACGGCATACCATATAACGTAATACGTTATAACGTCATCCCATATAACGTAATACGTTATAACGTCATACCATATAACGTATTACGTTATAAAGTTATAGCATATAACGTTATACGTTATAACGTCATAGCATACAACGTATTACGTTATAACGTTAGAAAATATAACGTAATACGTTATAACGTTATACCATATAACGTAATAAGTCATAACGTCGTCCCATATAACGTAATACGTTATAACGTCATACCATATAACGTAATACGTTATAACGTCATACCATATACCGTAATACGTTATAACGTTATGCCATATAACGTAATACGTTATAACGTCATCCCATATAACGTAATAGGTTATAACGTCATACCATACAACGTAATACCTTATAACGTCATACCATATAACGTAATACGTTATAACGGCATACCATATGATGTATTACGATATAACGTCATCCCATATAACGTAATACTTTATAACGTCATACCATATAACGTAATACGTTATAACGTCATACCCTATATCGTAATACGTTATAATTTCATAGCATATGATGTATTACGTTATAACGTCATACTATATGATGTATTACGATATAACGTCATACCATACAACGTAATACTTTATAAAGTCATACCATATAACGTAAAACGTTATAACGGCATACCATATAACGTAATACGATATAACGTCATCCCATATAACGTAATACGTTATAACGGCATACCATATAACGTAATACTTTATAACGTCATCCCATATAACGTAATACGTTATAACGGCATACCATATAACGTAATACGTTATAACGTCATACCATATAACGTAATACGTTATAACGTCATCCCATATAACGTAATACGTTATAACGTCATACCATACAACGTAATACGTTATAACGTCATTACCATATAACGTAATACGTTATAAAGTTATAGCATATAACGTATGACGTTATAACGTTATAAAATATAACGTGATACGTTATAACGTTATACCATATAACGTAATAAGTCATAACGTCGTCCCATATAACGTAATACGTTATAACGTCACCCCATATAACGTAATACGTTATAACGTCATACCATATAACGTAATACGTTATAACGTCATACCATACAACGTAATACGTTATAGCGTCATACCATATAACGTATTACGTTATAAAGTTATAGCATATAACGTTATACGTTATAACGTCATAGCATACAACGTATTACGTTATAACGTTAGAAAATATAACGTAATACGTTATAACGTTATACCATATAACGTAATAAGTCATAACGTCGTCCCATATAACGTAATACGTTATAACGTCATACCATATAACGTAATACGTTATAACGTCATACCATACAACGTAATACGTTATACGTCATACCATATAACGTATTACGTTATAAAGTTATAGCATATAACGTATGACGTTATAACGTCATACATATAACGTATATAACGTAATACGTTATAACGTTATACCATATAACGTAATAAGTCATAACGTCGTCCCATATAACGTAATACGTTATAACGTCATACCATATAACGTATTACGTTATAAAGTTATAGCATATAACATATGACGTTATAACGTCATACCATATAACGTAATACGTTATAACGTCATACCCTATATCGTAATACGTTATAATTTCATACCATATAGATATAACGTATACGTATACGTTATAACGTCATACCATATAACGTAATACGTTATATACCGTCATACCATATAACGTACGTTATAACGTTATGCCATATAACGTAATAGTTATAACGGCATATAACGTAATACGTTATAACGTCATCCCATATAACGTAATACGTTATAACGGCATACCATATAACGTAATACGTTATAACGCATCCCATATAACGTAATACGTTATAACGTCATCCCATATAACGTAATACGTTATACGTCATACCATACAACGTAATACGTTATAACGTCATACCATCATACGATATATACGTTATAACGTACATTATAACGGCATAACCATATAACGTAATACGTTATAACGTCATACCATATAACGTAATACGTTCTAACGTCATACCATAGAACGTAATACGTTATAACGTCATACCATATAACGTATTACGTTATAAAGTTATAGCATATAACGTATTACGTTATAATGATATAACGTTATAAGATATAATGTGATACGTTATAACGTTATATCATAAAACGTAATACGTCATAACGTCGTCCATATAACGTAATACGTTATAACGTCATATCATAAAACGTAATACGTTATAAAGTTATATCATGTAAAGTAATACGTTATAACGTTATACCATATATCGACACTCTGTGTTACCACAGATTTTATACGAAATAGTGAAATTGGAAATTGAATACTGTATTCAGAGTTAAAATATAATGCTATATGAAAATGAAATAGCACTTCAAAGACTTGATAGATTTCGTTAATAAAATAAAGCAAAATAAATCTTTAATTCACTCACTACGAATTTATGGTATTGATTAAAATCAATGAATGTAGAGTTACTTCCGATTAAGGGTACAACTGTTATAAATTAAGAGCATAATTACATTGTATTAATGGGAAAATGTTGTTATAAATTATTGGTATAACTGTTAAGAATTAATGATGTAATTGTTTTAGATTAATGGCTTAAATGTTATAAATTAATGGCTTAGAAGGTATAAATGAATAGCTTAAATGTTATATATTTATAGTTTAAATTTATAAAATAACAGTTTAAATGTTGTACATTATTGGCTTAGATGTTGAAAATTAATAGCTTAAATGTTATAAATTAATGGCTTAAATGTTATAAATTAATAGTTTAAATGTTATAAATTAATGGCTTAAATGTATAAAATGATAGTTCAAATATTGTAAATTAATGGCTAAGATGTTGTAAATTAATAGCCTAAATGTTATAAATTAATAACTTAAATGTATAAAATAACAGTTCAAATGTTGTAAATTAATGGCTTAGATGTTGTAAATTAATAGCTTAAATGTTATAAATTAATAGCACAAATGTTTTTGACAATTGTGGATCTTTGAAGCCGAAATAATGTTATAAGAACACTAAATTTATACTGAGGATTAATATTAAAATAGTAATCTATTTATTTCATGGACGATTTCTTATATATTCATCGATACACACTTGCGCGCGTCTCAGCACTTTCTTCTATACCCGACTGTTAACCGACTGAACAGTTTACATTCATCTGTTTTCGAGACTCCGCGCACACGCATACATCCACACGCTGATATTCACATACAAGTATCTCTACTACACACTTAACCCAGTCCAACACAGAAAATTATACATATCTCAACAAATGTTATAAATTAATAGTTTAGACGTTATAAATTAATTGCTTATATGTTATATATTAATGGCTTAAATGTTATAAATTAATAGCTTAAATATTATAAATTAATTTCTCAAGTATTGTAAATTAATGGCTTAGACGTTATAAATTACTAGTTACAATGTTGTTATTTGATATTTTTTTTATTTACCTTATATTTAAATTCTTCTTGGATGTTCACTGTCCGGAATTTCAGGCACGAAAGAGCTCGCGCGCGACTTCCGCGTTCCTTATATATCTTGACAAGGTGTCGAGATGTCAATCAAACGTTAACGATCTCTTGACATAGCAAAGGACGGGTTTTCCATTATAACAAAATCAAATTGAACAATTTCTTAATTTTTATCGTAAATTGGCGCCTTCGACGATTTAATACGGTATCCTTTTTTATCATTTTAATAGTTTCTACAAACTAAGACTAAATTCACACCTCCTTGATACTAGTTTTCGACTATCAATTAGTTTGAACAAAAAGGGAAAAGAGCCTAACGGCAGTCGATGACGTTACTGTGAAATATGTTATGGTATTTAAATAATCAGCCAGATAAAATTCATATTAATCATTATATTATATTATCGATATTCGTTCATTTACTCGTGCTAATTACAAAATAAAATGTTCTCTTTTCTTGAATAACACCTACATCACCGTCTGCGATATTTAAATTTCTTATTTAATGCTTATTTAAAAGTCAGGTACCTTTTTAATTCCTCTCAAGTTAAACGAGTAAATTTACTCGTTATAGTTGTAACATAAAATGGCTATTTTCTTCAATACCACTTGCATCGCTGTACGTGATACAAATATTAATTATGTATCGAATAATATGTACCAATTGGCTGTAATCGCGGTTAGGTATTTCTTCGTTTGATCTATCAAGAGATCTATTAGGCTATTAGCGAAACACTTATTGATTCCTCAAAGATGTATCTTAACTTAAATCTTAAAGATTAACTAAATGATTATATTTGATTAGTATTCGACAGTGTCTATCATATTCAGCCATCTTCTTTTATAATTGATATTGCTCGGATCAATTATTTTATAATAAATTGCAGATTATGCCACGGTATATTATAAGATATTTGTCTATAGCTCTTTTTTTCTAATTCATTGATTTTATTATTAGTCTCGTTGGTTTTTCCTGTGAGTATCTGCTGTACGTACAATTCCATTATGCTCAGATTTTTAACATCGTTGTACGAATATGTGCGTGTTCTAGCAGTAAACATTGGTTTCGTTAAAATGAATGTAAATGCATGATATTATCAGAAATTGTGATTGTAATTAACAATAATTCAAACAAAATTCAAAGAATTGAAATTGTTAGGGAAGAGATACATTTACACTGTACATGAGAGTGTGTGTGTAAGGGTTAGAGGGCGTCAAGGTCTTAGTGGAGACAAAAGACTGTTGCCAGATGTTAGAAGCAATTCGCTGTGGAGTGCCGAAGCGTGCAGACGTGTCTCTAGTGCCCAGCGTAGTTCGAAAACAACACGTGTCGCCCAACCGTCGAAAGAGAACACAGCTAAGTGTCCCTTACCCTTTAGGGAGAAGAAAATCCCACGCTCCTAACCCCAACCCGAATACTAGCCTCACAGCCTCACAACTAGTTGTTCATTCCGAATTAACTAGCTCGATGATGGCCCAGCAACCGCGACCAGGCTCTCCGGAGCAGACTCGCGGCTACCCCGTGCTACCCCCCCCCCGTGGCAGAAGTGTAGCAGAACTCTCCGCACTAACGACGCCAACACTACAAAGAAAAGGAAAATAGTAACAGCAACGCAAATAAACACACACAATAAGTTCGCCGTACTGGAATCCTCAATCGACGCCATGGAAATCGTAGAACCGCCACCAAACCAACACTCACAGAGAATCCCCCCTCCCCCACCAATATTTGTGGACGACGTCATTGACATACAGACAATGATCAAGTCCCTAGAGAGAGATATCAGCAAGGAGGAATATAACCTTAAGATAAGCAACAACAAGGTAAAAATACTACCGACGAACCCAGAAGCTTACAGAAAACTCACCAAGACACTCAGGACCCTGAACGCCAACTTCCACACCTACCAACTCAAACAGGAAAGGCCTTTCCGGGTGGTCCTACGAAACATACACCACTCAGCAGACATAGACGAACTCAAATACGAACTCTCAAAACTCGGCCACGAAGTCATCAACGTAAGTAATATAAGGCATAGTGTCTCGAAAGACCCGTTATCCTTATTCTTCCAGACATTAAACAAAAACCGAACAATAAGGAAATCTACAACATCAGTCGCCTAATGAACGCGATAGTAAAGATCGAACCACCGCTCGTGAAAAAAGAAATAGTGCAGTGCAAAAGGTGCCAAAGGTACGGTCATACGCAGAAATACTGCAACCATACTTTCCGCTGCGTTAAATGCGCAGGCTCTCACTCCACTGACCAGTGCGCCAAATCACCGGAAACCCCAGCGAAATGCATCCACTGCCAAGGGGACCACCCTGCCAACTACAAAGGCTGCCCAGCATATAAAACACTATACACGAACAGGTACCCTAAGCTCAGAGCAAAAGAGGTATCCAACCAAACACCCAGCCCGCCGAAATTCACGACTACCCCAACCCCGTCAACCAACCAAACACCCAGTCCTACCAAATTCATCTCCACCTCAACCTCCTATGCCCAAGCAGTACAGGGCATCCAAAATAACCCGAACAGCCAAAGGAACCTTCCCAAAACAGTGTCCCCAACCCACCAAACACAGACAACTCCTCAAGGCTTGAGAAACTAATAGAGAAACAATCGGAGCAAATAAATCACTTGCTATCGCTACTAACACTCATCGTGGGAAAATTAGCACGCCCCGACTCAAAATAAAACCAAGGCGCATAGCACTCTGGAACGCCAACGGTCTCGCGCAACAGAAACTTGAACTAGAACTCTTCTTAAAACACCAGCAAATCGACGTAATGCTCGTATCGGAAACCCACTTCACCGACAAGAGCTACCTGAAAATAAATGGTTACAAATTCTACCATACCCAACACCCCAGCGGAAAGGCCCACGGTGGCACCGGAATAATAATCAAAGCATGTATTAAGCACTACGAACTCCCATCATTCCAGAAAGACTACCTCCAAGCAACAAACGTAGCAATAGAAGACTGCCATGGCTCAATCACCACCTCAGCAGTATACTGCCCTCCCAGACACTCCATCGCCAAAGAAGACTTTGATAACTTCCTGGACACCCTGGGCAATAGATTCATAGTTGGAGGAGACTATAACGCCAAGCACATCCAATGGAGCAGCAGACTGGTTACAGCAAGAGGCAAAAACCTCTTAAACGGCATAATAAACAACAACCTCAACTACCTCACCACATACGAACCCACATACTGGCCCACTGACACCAACAAAATACCCGACCTTCTCGACTTCCTCATAACTAAAAATATCCCATCAAGACACGTCCAGATCAACTCCTCGGCTGATCTCTCCTCTGATCATTCTCCCGTGATAGCAACAGTCAGTTCAACAATCATCGAGAATACACCTAATGGCTCCATTCACAACCAACACACCAACTGGCAGCTCTTCAGAGAAGTCTTTACACACTCAACCTCAGCCTTCACCCCACTAAAAACAAAGGAAGATATCGAAGCAACCACGGAATACTTAAACACGAGCATAATAAACGAGCATATCCCCAATACATACTAAAAAAATAGCAGAAAAACGTAGACTAAGAAGAGTATGGCAGACCCATAGAACACCGGAGGACAAACGCAAACTTAACAACGCAACTAGAAAGCTATCCAGAACCTTAAGAAACTATAAAAACGACTGTTTCCATAAATACCTCGCCAGCTTATCCCCCACAGCCGACGCCAACTACTCACTATGGAAGGCCTCCAGGAAACTCACACGCCCCCCACAAATAATCCCACCTATCCGCCGTCCGCAAGGTGGATGGGCGCGAAGCCCTATAGAAAAAGCCGACCTGTTTGCAAAACACTTGTCAAAAGTTTTCAAACCCCATTCCCCCCAAGCCGCCGCGGACGTTACTGAATACCTGCACACCCCCTTCCAAATGTCCCCTTCTATCGAACCCTTCTCCTCTGCAGAGACTATAGAAACAATCAGTCGCCTAAACCCCAAGAAAGCAGCAGGACACGACCTAATAGGCAATAGAGCAATCAAGGAACTTCCCACAAAAGGGATAGCACTCATCACATCGATTTTTAATGCTATCCTTCGCCTGGAACACTATCCTAAGGCTTGGAAAATCTCATTGATTACCCTCATCCGTAAACCCGGTAAACCGATATACGAAACCTGCTCCTATCGCCCAATCAGTCTTTTACCTACCCTGTCCAAACTATTCGAGAAGATGCTCACGAACCGACTCCTTCCAATCCTAGAGAACTTGAAAACACTCCCAGATCACCAATTCGGCTTCCGAAAACATCATTCTACAGTAGAGCAAATTCACCGCTTAACTCATACGATCAGCCAAACACTCGAAAAGAAAAAATATTACTCAGCGGTTTTCCTAGACATCCAACAGGCATTCGATAAAGTATGGCATGAAGGGCTACTATACAAACTTAAAAAGATCCTACCCCACCCCTACTACTCCATCCTAAAATCTTACCTAACCAATAGACAATTCATGGTTAAATGCCTAGACGCCACTTCCGCAACATTCCCAATAGAAGTCGGCATACCCCAAGGTAGTGTCCTCGGACCCCTACTGTACTCCATCTACACTGCCGACCTACCTATATCAAACGATATAACAATAGCGACATTTGCAGACGACACAGCGCTATTAGCTTCCCACGCAGACCCGGTAATAGCCTCATCCACTCTCCAGCGAAGTCTCGACTCCATGGAAAAGTGGTTTCACAAATGGGGCTTCAAAGTCAACGAAAAGAAATCCTCACATGTAATCTTCACGCTCCGAAAACAAACCTGCCCCCAGGTCACCATCAACAATGCAACAGTTCCTAGCAGGGACACAGTCCGATACCTGGGCATGACCCTGGACAGGAGACTAACGTGAAAGACACACATCTCAGATAAAAGGAAGCAACTAAAAAAACTCTATTGGCTCACGGGCCGACGCTCCAAACTAAATATACAGAATAAAATTACCCTCTACAAGACCGTAATAAAACCTGTCTGGACCTACGGAATCCAACTATGGGGAACAGCAAGTAACTCCAACATCGAAATACTCCAACGCTTTCAATCGAAAACGCTAAGATCCCTAATTGACGCACCTTGGTATGTAACCAATGAAACAATACACCGCGACCTCAAGATACCCACCGTCAAAGAGGAAATAGCAAAATATAGCGACAGATATAGCAAAAGAATCAACAAACACCGAAACCCCTAATCACTGGACTACTCGATACGACGGACCAGATTCGCAGGCTGAAGAGGCACTACCCGCTAGACCTAAACGTTAGATTCATTTAATTATCCAAATTAAGCATATGCACTTACTTATAATACTTATAAATTATACCTATCTATAATAAGTATTAACTTATTGTAAATAAACAGCCATGTCACTGCGCCACGCCAGAAAAATTACTGAAAATTCTCAACGCGAGAATTGATTGTAATTTCAACAAATAAATAAAAAAAAAGATGTTAGAAGAATCTAGGATAGTCGGTTGGCGACCAGCGTGCGTGCAAGACGTTCTTCAAAGTGGAATATAGATGTATAACTGTTGTGTGGGAAATATAGTCAATTATTTGTATTCCCAAATCCTCGAATTTCCTTAACATGGTAGCAGAGCGTGGTTACTAGTTTTGCAAGATATTTAGTGCGTGGTTACGATCTTGCGAGTGAGTTTTCAGTAAAGAAAAAAAAACTTTCAGAGGAAAAAATATACTTCGAGCACGTAGGAACGCTTGAATAAGAAAAGAAAGAAAGAAGAATCAATTAAAATGGACAGGTCGGAAATCATGATACCTATATTCGATGGTGAGGATTATGGAATGTGGAAGCAAAGAATCACGATGTTTCTCAAATATAAGGAATGCGAGGTTGTTACAACTAGAATGAAGAACGAAAGAGACGATGAAGACTGGGACAAAAAGGATTTGAAGGCGATTAATATAATTTATAGTGCAATATCGAACAGACAATTGGAGTATGTTAGGGAAGGAAAAACGGCGTATGATATAATAAAAAGGTTCGATGAAATGTACTTGGAAGAGTCGACGGCACTGCAGATCGTATGCAGAAGGAGATTGGAAAACATAAGACTGGAGAACTACAGTGATTCAGCATCATTCTTTAACGATTTTGGGAAATTAATCAATGAATTAAAAGGTGCGGGCGCACGCGTAAGTGAGAGGGAAAAGCTGAATTACATGCTGAATACGTTACCCGAAGAATACAGCTACATAGCGGACATAATAGACGCATTGAAAGAAGAGGATCAAACGGTAGCGTATGTAAAAAATAAAATAGAGATAGCAGAGAAGAAAAATAAATCCAATCGAGGAGAAAGGCAAACCAACGCCTTTTCTGCAAAAAAGGAAGGATGCTTCAGATGTGGAAGATTAGGACACTTTGCGAGAGAGTGTCAAAATGGCGTCCAAGCGGGAAGCAGTAACGGCTATTGGCATGGGCCAACACGTGGTCGAAACAGAGGAAGAGGGAACAAAGGCAATACGAGCAGAGGACGTGGAAACTTTCATCGTCAATCAACAACCGGCAGGGGCGAGCATGGAAACTCAAGAGCAGGCATATGGACAGCAACGGCGCACGCAGCAAACAGCAGTGAGACGAATGAAATAAGTAAGAACGAAATAGTGTGGCTATTAGATAGCGGTTGTACCGATCACATAATTAATAATATAAATTATTTCGATAAATCTATCGACCTAAAAGAACCGGTAAATATATATTTAGGCGATAATAGACCGATAAAAGCGACAAAAGTTAGGAATGTTATAAGTTATTTTGAAGCATTCGGAAAACAAAATGAGATAAATATGAGGAAAGTATTTTACGCGAAAGAAATGTCCGCAAATTTGATTAGTTTAGGTAAACTAACAGACAATAAGAATACGGTTATTTCCAAAGGAAATATTGCGAAAGTAATAGATGAGGATAATATACTTACAGCTGTAGCGTTCAAAGAGAATGGTACATATAGAATAAAAAGTATATTGAAAGGGAAGAAGCACTTAGTAAGCAGCGCCGAACGTAGTGGTATGAGTAAAAAGGAAAGATGGCATAGGATGCTAGGACACGTAAATTTTAAATATTTAGAGATTTTGGGTAAAGAGCAGCTAGTGACTGGCATACCGAATGAATTTGAAAAGGAATTTTTGAAATGTAGGGTATGTATAGAAAGCAAAATGCATAACTTACCTTTCAAAAATAATCGAACTAAGGCTAAGGAAATAATGGAAATTATTCATACGGACGTATGTGGTCCCTTTACGACTACCGGATTCAATGGAGAAAAATATTTCATTTCATTTATCGATGATTATAGTAAAATAGCTAGGATCTATTGTATAAAATCAAAAGATGAGGTCTTTGATTCTTTCGTACAGTTCGTAAATGAAGCCGAAAATTTAACGGGCAAGAGGTTAAAAATATTAAGATGCGATAATGATAAAGAATATTTAAATAATCGAATTTATAAATTTGCTAGGGATAAAGGTATAAGAATAAATAATTGCCCAACATACGTACATGAATTAAACGGGACAGCGGAAAGGTATAATAGAACAGTGATGGACATGGCGCGTTGCTTGTTAGCGGAAGCGAAAGTACATAAAAGGTACTGGCCGGAAATAGTTTGTACAGCGGCATACTTGGAAAATCGAATATTAGCGAATACTATAGAAAGAAAGACACCTTTTGAAATATTCTTCGGGAAAAAACCAAGTGTTAAAAATCTACATCTATATGGAAGTAAAGTTTTTGTAAGAAGGCCAGAACAAAAAAGAGTTTCCAAATGGGACAAGAAGGCAGATATGGGAATTCTATTAGGATATAGTGAAGTAGGATACAGAGTTTTATTAGGTGGGAAAATAACAATAGCTAGACATGTAGAGGTCATAGAGACAGACACTAAATGTATCGGTTTTGAGGACAATTCATTAGAGGCAGATAGAAATGATAGCGAAGATAACTATTCATTGGATGGTATGGATAAGGAAGAATTAGAAGGTAGGAAAGATGAAAATAATAGTAGTATTGAAAGCTCAAACACTCCTAGGAGATCTACACGTATTAAGAAAACTCCGGTAAGGTATCCAGAAAAGGAAAATATTTGCGAGATGCATGCAAATTATTGTAAAGTAGATATCCCTCGTACATTTGAGGAGGCGATTTGTTGCGAAAATAATGAAGTTTGGAAACAGGCTATGGATAAGGAAATAGAATGTCTCTATAAGAATAAAACTTGGAAATTGGTAGAAAGGGTAAAAGGCAAAAAAGTATTAGATGTAAAATGGGTTTACACGAAAAAATCAGAGGACAGGTATAAGGCTAGATTAGTGGTAAGGGAATTTCAACAAAGAAACGTAGCCGATGACATATATTCTCCAGTGGCGAGTAATCAAACCTTTAAGATATTGCTATCATATTGTTGTCAAAATGGATTAATAATTGAGCAAATGGATGTAGAAACTGCCTTTTTAAATGGTGAAGTAAGCTCGGAGGTATATGTAAATCAACCAAAGGGATATGTGGACGGAACGAATAGAGTTTGTAAATTATCGAAAGCGCTTTATGGGTTAAAAGAAAGTCCGAGGGACTGGT